>NC_085141.1:270887718-271187718 GCF_024139115.2 Armigeres subalbatus
AACTGGATCTCAAACATCGAAGCTCCATCGTCGTTGTCACCATATAGGCCGATAGCAACCGAAATTCAGGATCAGAGGTGGGGCTGGGTCGGCCACACTTTACGTAGCGGCGGAAACGAAATCTGCAAATAAGTATTAGACTGGAACCCAGCGGAACATCGCAGCAGAGACAGACACAGAGGCTCATTTTTTAAGGAATTCTTTCAGAAACTCTTTTGAAATTCTTTGTCAAATCCTTATAAAAATTTCATCGTAATTTATTCAAGAGTTCCTTCGGAAATTATACAGGAATTCCTTTGAAAATTCATTGAAGAATTTCTTTAGGTATTCCCCAATAAGCTATTCCTTCGGAAATTCCTTGATATTTTCCAATTAATTCCGCAAATTCTTTGGGAATTATTTCATAATATGTGTCAGGTATTTCGTTGAAAATTTCCCCAGTAACTTTTTCGGAAGCTCTTTCGGACATTCCTTTCAATCATTTTAGTTTTCCTTTCCCTTTATGTAATTCGTTAAAAAATGTCTTCTTAAAATTCCTCTAGAATTTATTTTGAAATTCCTCTAGCAATTCCACTGGAGGGAAAGAGCTGTTTGGCCGAAAACCATTCGACCGAATGCCATTTGGCCGAACAAGGCATTTGGCCGAGCAAGTCATTCGGCCGAATATGTCATTTGGCTTGGCTTTTTTTGTAGCTTGGCTTTGGCTTGGCTTTTTGTAGCTTGTAAATTGAATTTTTGGTGTCTTGTTGAAGTTCAATTCCGTAAAGTGTCTCCCGAACAAATATGTATGAGAAAATTAAATTTGGCTAAACTTTTTTGGGAAAGATTCGAAAAGATCTGGTATTATGTATTGAAATCTATTTTTTGTCTACTTTCCGGTGGTTAGTGTGATGAATTGCGCATAGCTGCGCCAAAGCGGGAAATTGACTGGTGCAATGTTAGAATGAGGACGCATGGGAGGAGACGAGCCAGCCTAGGGCTGAAAGTCTCCTTAATAAAGACAATAAAAAAAGGACGCATGGATAACATAATGAGATACATGCATGCATAAGATAAAGTATGTCGGATAACCATTTTAAACTCAAAATGAATTCAACGTTTCAAAATTACTCTGTGGTGAAGTTTTGAACGCAATCTCAGATTTTGTCCGGGATTTGTATGAGGGCCCGCCACTGTGCAGGGTGCTGATCGATGTGTTGATGAGTGAGGGAGTGGGTTCGATAACTCGTATACTACTGTATGACCCTTTCTGCCAAATGACTTTCGGCCAGATGGGTTTCGGCCTAATGGTTTGTTTGGCATAGTGACATTCGGCCAAATGGCTTTCGGCCGAATAGTTTACGGCTAAGCTACCCCTATTGGAAAATCCATTAGATAATCCATCGGGTATACTTTCGGAAATTGCTTTAGCGAATCAAACAAAACAAAACTTTTTAGGTAAACTTCGTAGGTATTAATATTCCTCCATATAGAAATTCATGTCAATAGTTCTATTGGATATTCCTTTAGTGATTCCTTCGAAGAATGCTGCGTAAATTCTATTGAAAGTTTAGCCAGAAATTCCTTTGGAAGCTCCTCCAAAATTCTTTTGAAACCCATACACTCCCGAACTTACTTACTTACTTATGGATCCTGTACACCTCCGGTGGTGCAAAGGGCCGACTTGAAAGATCTCCATCCTGAGCGTTGCCCGGCTATCGCTTTAACCTGTTGCCAGGTTAGATTTCGGTCGACTTCTTTTATTTCTTTATTGAGGCTTCGCCGCCATGAGCCTCTGGGTCTGCCTCTACTGCGATGTCCCGCTGGGTTCCAGTCTAATGCTTGTTTACAGATTTCGTTTCCGCCCCTACGTAGAGTGTGGCCGACCCAGCCCCACTTCCGAGCCCGAATTTCTGTTGCTATCGGCCTCTGGTGACAACGACGATGGAGCTCGTTGTTTGAGATCCAGTTGTGAGGCCACCAGGCACCTGAACACCTGCAGCCATTGAGTGTTCTCCACTGATAGACACCATGTTTCGCTAGCGTATAACAGCACAGATTTCAAAACTGGAAGGAGTCACCGCGTTTACATCCAACGATTTGGTTTTGTTGACGTTGATGACTAAACCTGCCGGGGAGGAGCGCTCGGCAAGGTCGTTGAGCTTACTCTGCATATCAGAGCGCCGTTGCGCGAGGAATGCAACGTCATCCGCCAATTCGAAGTCGTTTAGGTGCTCCATGGTTATAGGCTGCCATAACAGCCCGCGGATTGGTTCACGGTCAATCGCATCTACCAGAATCTCATCGATTACGATGAGGAACAGTAACCGTGATAGAATACATCTTTGCCTCACACCAGCTACGACCCGGATAGGGTCGAACAGGACCCCATTGTGCAACACTCTACACGAAAAGGCCTCGTACTGTGCTTCGATGAGGTCGATGATTTTCTCAGGAACCCCATTGCGTCTCAGGGCGCCCCACATATTCTCGTGATTGAGACAGTCGAAAGCTTTTTCGTAGTCAATGAATACCAAGTAAAGGGACTCTTGGAATTCGTTGACCTGCTCCAGAATGATGCGGAGCGTGACAATATGGTTCGCATAGGATATTCCGGCACGGAATCCGGCTTGCTGCCGCCGGAGAGTCGCATCGATCTTCTCCTTAATCCGGGCTAGGATAATTTTGCACAGAACTTTGAGAACGGTACACAGCAACATAATGCCTCGCCAGTTATCGCATACAGTCAGGTCACCTTTTTTAGACACCTTCATTAAGATACCTTGCATCCAGTCGACCGGGAAAGTTGTGGTGTCGCAGATATTACGAAATACATAAACGATGCAGTAGTTGAGCTGATGTCATGGGGTCAGCTTTGAGCATCTTGGCTAATATGCGGTTGACTCCTGGGGCTTTATTCGATTTCATGTTTTGGATGGCTGTTTGAATCTCTAGCAGTGATGGAGCTTCGGTATTGACGCGTGTTACACGTCGGATCCTAGGCAGATCATGCCGAGGTGGTGATGGCCTGGCTGGCACTTGAAAAAGTTGTTCGAAGTGCTCGCACCGGAGTTTCAGCTGGTCAGTTGGGTCGGTCAATAACTGATAATTCGCGTCTTTCACAGGCATCGTTGCATTCATCTTCGATCGAATCGCAGAGGAGGCGAATGTCCCCGGTTGCGGCGGCTCTCTCTCCTTCGTCGGCCAGAGAGTCTGCCCACGCTCGCTGGTCCCGTCGACTTGTGCGTTGTACTTCCTTCTCAAGAGCCGAGTATCGTTGACGGGCTAAGACTTTGGCTCCTCTGGTTTTCGATCGCTCTATCGCGGTTTTGGCTTCTCTTCGCTCCTCTATCTTCCTCCAGGGCCCTGTAGCATAATCAGACTAATAATATTAGCTACAAGTTACAAGTTACAAGTCAAAAAATTACAAGTACTTGTAATTTGTGTTGCATAAAAGTGATTCGCCAACTAATAATATTAGTACTTGTATTATTAGTAAGGTTGAAATGACAAGTCTGTCAGATCCATTTACCTGTCAAAAATTCATCCGACAGTTCACTGTCAATGCGGCGATAAATGATTTGTTTATGTTTTTCTGCAAGTTTGTCCATAGAATACTGCGATAGGTATACACGGAAAACGAATTTATTATCCTTCTCTCTTTAATTTATTGATTCAATCCGGTTTTGTGGTATTGGCATGGTATTGGAATGATTTTCTACGTGGTTTTTATATGCGGATTTTGGGATTGACATGGGTTTTAATTATTGCGATTTGTACTTGCGGGTTTCAATTTACGTGTTTTGCGAAACTTATGCGGGTTTGGATTTTTTTAGTCCAATAATTGAAATTTTTGAAATTATTATGAAATTTAGGAAAGATAAATTATGTCAAAAAAAAAGTTCAAAATACTTACTTATGATAATATTGCATAAAATTTTATTAAAAATTTAGGTAGTTTTTCCTTTCTTTTCCATGATTGTTATCAAAAATAGGGCAAGATGCATGGCCCCACCCGAGATTGTTCAGTACAACAACTCACATTTGAATAAAGTCATTTTTGGGTAAACTAAATTTACTAAACTTTGCTTTGGGTAATATGTTTTTACGTGGATTAAGGTAAACTACGTGGTGTTGGAAGAGTCATTTTACACAAAATTGCTATCTCCAGAGATTTCATAATTCTCAGTTTTGTATTGGAACGAGAAATTTATTCTTAGTGCATAGTATTTCACTGTATGATAATTTAATGCACTTTGAATAATAGTTTCTTTCTCTTATAAGTTGTTAAAACAATAAAACGATGTATATTTGCTTTGCACTGCTGAAATAATAAAATAAAAGCTACTTGTAAATTAAATTACAGCACCATTCATACTTGTAAAAGAAACTACAAGCCAACGCTAATAATTTGTACTTGTATTTTCTTTATGCAACAGTTACTTGTAAATTCTGCTAATATTATTAGTGCGCTTCACTTGTAATATTAGACTTGTAAATTGATACTTGTAGATTCATTATGCAACAGAAAAATACAAGTTACAAGCTACTCTACTAATATTATTAGTAAAATTTCGATTATGCTACAGGCCCCAGATCTCATCGGTGATCCACTGTTTTCTTCGTGTGCGTAGTTCGCCCAGATTGTTCTCGCTGGTGGCGATGAAGGCATTCTTGATGGCGGTCCATTGGTCTTCCACGCTGCCACCTTCCGGAATATCTGCAGCACGCGTCTCCAGTTCTTCAACGATGGACCGTTTCACCGCAGCATCTTCCAGTCGGCGTGTGTTGAACCATTGTCCAACTCTTTCCTCCTGCCGACGAATCCGCGCAATGCGCAGGCGTATTTCGCCGATGAGGAGGTGATGATCAGACGCGATACCGGCACTACGTTTATTCCGTACATCAAGAAGGCTCCGTTTCCATTTTCGGCAGATGCAGATGTGGTCGATATGATTTTCTGTAAAGCCGTCACGAGAGACCCACGTGACTTTGTGAACTGGCCGATGAGGGAAGAGCGATCCCCCGATCACCATGTCGTTATTACCACAAAATTCTGCGAACAACTCTCCGTTTTCGCTCATTTCTCCGAGACCATGGCGTCCCATAATGCGCTCATGGTTCGAGTTGTCGGATCCGATCTTCACATTGAAGTCGCCCAAACAGATCTTGATATCATCCTTCGGAATTCTATCAACGACGGCATTGAGTTGACTGTAGAAGTTCTCTTTGTCTTGCAGATCGGTATCGGTATGCCGGGGAGCGTGTTCACCTCGTAAACCAGAGTATAGCAGAACTTGTCCCGACGGCGTTTTGTGTTCTCCAAAGTTTGGCCAACGGACTTCACTCAGTCCCAGGATCTCAAGCTTCATGCGGCGTACCTCATTGGCAAGTTGTGCCAATTTACCCTGCTGGGCTAGGGTTAAAACGTTCCATGTTCCTATTCGTGTCCGTTGTTTCGAGCTAAGAGTCGTCGCCGTAAAATCAGTCCGTGTTCTTTCATTATCGGATTCTCGAACAAATTGATGTTTCGGGAACAGTAGGTTGTTGGCCCAAGGTTCCCTATCCACCGGGATGGGGCTGCCATCTTAGGTATAGTTTCCGGGGAATAGCATTTCATACTCAGCCGCTGGATGCCAGAACAGACGCTGTTGGAGCCGCACCTCCTTGGTGGACAGACGTGATCGAGGTCAAATTTGTTTAAAGTCCCACCCAACACCAGGACTAGGCCAGGAATAAATTTAAAGAAGATACTTACAAAATAATTCCTAATGGATTTCCCGAATAAATTCCAAAAATTCCCCAGAAATTGCATCGAGATTTTTCTCAAGAATTCCTTCTGAAAATTTTCCAGGAATGATTTTGAAGATGACGAAACGTTTTTTTGCTCATAACTTGAAACAATGATCCATATATGTTCAATTGTGTGATTTTATTTGTACATTTGTTCAAAGTTATGAGTCATTTTCATCTTTTGAGAGGGTTTCGCTCATGATATATTGATTACCGGGCTAACTATCGAGATAAGTCCGTAAATCGTTTGATGATTTTAGTGTTCAAAGTAAGGGTTGTCTTCGTAATTTCCCCCAGGAATTATTTCAAAGATTTAATCTTTCGGGAGCCTATTAAGCAAAATCTATTTTTTTAATGTTGGCGTGTTTATTCAAATTTCGATCGTGCCACAGCTTAGCTCCATCAGTGATTGTAATCAATTTTGCAAAATCATAAACAATTTAATGATTTCCCCAGATATAAACAACAATACCAATTAACATAGCTATCGAGCAAAAAACATAAATTAGTAATAAAACCCGTCGAGTTGGCTGCAGATCGTAAGCATCATCAGTGATATAGTAAGCCTGATACAAACATAAAAATTGTAATACCTATCGCACGATGTCAAAATATAGATATCGATAGTTTCGAAAAAATGCAAGCGTCTCTTTGTTGAAATGTTGTTTGTAAGAGTTATCTAAGAAAAGTCAATTATTATGTCGTACGACAAACATAATATATAGATTATTTTTAATTCTTTAATCCATGCACATAACCTTGAAAACGGGCTTTAAGTTATTTTTATTACAGCAATCTCTCATTACACATCACGTGCCTGTGTATGTTTTTAGTAACGCTATCATGGCTACATTTTTCGCTATACTACCATAGGCATGTTCAGTCATAATTTATGTTACTGGTGGAACCTGAGTAGGTAATATGCCCGTCAATTGTTCGGTTCATTTACCACGTAATGAGCCATCCTTGACGAATGCGTTCGGACAAGTTATTGTTGTTGTTATTATGCGTTGCACTTCAAAAGGCCTTCCGCTAATTATCGACAGTGTTAATAACGCGGCTCGGATATCAATCTGGAGAGCTCCGATTCGATGGATTGGTTAAGGTGTGCTCATATTTACTCAACATAGGCAATGCTGTCGGATAAACAAAATACAAACGTTGAAACATAGCGTCAACGTGCCCAAATTCCTGGAGGCGGAGTCAATGTTTGTGAACAAGATTGACCGTGTGTAGGGGGGGGGGCAACACCAGTCACGTTTTCCGAAACGTTCCAGAAAACGTGACTGTTGTTTCCGAAACCGTGACTAAAAACACACAAATTTTAAGTAGTTTACCTTTTTACGAAAAATGAGTGAGATTTCCGTGAGAGAGAAACAGACGCAATACAATTTTACTCAGTCACTGAGTAAAATATAACGGGTGTGTAGTTAGTGACTTTGACCACTACCTATAACTACTTTGATCAATTGAATATTCTTTCCTTGAATGTGTAAATAATATAGGAAATCATTACCAAACTACTGGGTTACACATACAATCTAATCAAATTCCACGACAACGTGGCATAAAATTGAATCAATTGTTTTTATTTTGTTTTTGTATTTATGCGAGTTTTCCAGCCCTAGAACCAATTTTCTAGAAACTACATCAAATTCTTGAAATTCCACGAAAAGAGCAGAAACTGTTTCGAAAAAAATGGCATCGAATCAATAATCATTGGAAAAACTTGATGCCCAAGTGCAATTGCAACAAATGCGTAACGCTCCAAAATTGCACAGTTCATCCCGATTTCCATGTACCGAGCTTTAATTTGCTCACAGTCTCAAATAAATATGGGTAACAGTTTTTTCTTTTGCTGCAGACTTTATTTTTCGGCAGCTGTGCAAACTCCCATGCCAACACTCCTTCACAAAATTTGCATGAATTTTCTTGACCTGGCTCGTGCTCAGCGTAAAGAACACAGCTTAATCACCTACTCAGAGCTTTGAAAGTGTGGCATCAGTAGGAAGGAACTGATTTATTATGTTATTTATTCCACGGAGCTAATTATAATTAAACAATTTAATCTTGCACGAAGTTAATGAATTTATAGCGGGTTTGCAAAAGTCTTTAGGCTTCCGACGATTGATTCGACTTAGATCAAAAACAAAGGTAGAAATATTATTACTCTCGTATTAAGCGATAGCAAGTTCCAACATACACAGCGTGCACAGTGAGCAAGGTGGATTGATCAAGTGGAGGACGTTTTGCGGACCCTCCGCAGACTGCGTGATTAGTGACGTGCAGTCATGGACCGAACTGAATGGCGAAAACTTCTATGCACTGCAGAGGCCACTCTGGCGTTAGGCTGAAAATAAATAGATAAATAAGTTCCAACACGCACTAATCAATCAAAATGTATATTTAACAAAGCCAGAAACGACTTTCTCGTATAAGGCGATCCTCCCGCCGCGAAGAAACATCATAGTCCAACTACACTAATTGATAATAATTTCTGTTCCACAAAGATGATTCTCATATAAGAAAAAGTTTCATTGCTTTAGTAATGTGTTGAATGATTGTTCTCGTCTTATCCTAGCATAGGCAAGATTAAGAGTCGCATTTTCTTGGGCATCTCCACGTCTTCGGTTACATATGTAGCTCTATATGTGTCTGCATAGACATTCCGACGACATGGCAGTACTAGAAGCTGGGTCGTTCTCACTTCACTCTGTATTGGACTTGTGTCTTCTAAAGATAATCGTGATTTATTCATTTCATTATACGCTCCACCATGAACATGTTTGGCAAAGTGCAAACACAACACAACAACTAGACAAGAGTAATCACTAAAAGGTTAAACCTCATCGCAAGTCTTACAGTCGGCACAAAATTGTGCAAGTCGTTTCCTGCCATGCAGACAAATAACCCATCCGATTACTGCTGAATAAATTTATTCCGGTACAGCTCCAGCTGCTCATAAACAGACTGGTATGTCATACCAACTTCTCAACGTTAGAATAGTTTGTACGTTAGAATTGCCGCACATTAGCACACAAATATGCTATTTGAAAATATCCTAAAACGGGTTTTTTTTTCTTGCAGGATCCATAAAAAATGGACACTTCAAACATTTGATGTTTATGTTTTACCTTTTTATTGTGGCTTTTATAATACGTGAAACAAATCCATGTTGTATGCGGAATTTTAAAATGTTGAGCCAGATAAGCACTTCTTCCGAAGGCCAATCGTAAACAATTACAGCCATGTGCATTCTTTGAACAATTTCGGATTATATTAAAACTATTATGACTGTTACTGTAGTCACGTATATATTTCTGTGAGTGGAATTACTAAAATACGAAGGGTGCACTGGAAAGCATCCGTTGCCCGGTTGGATGAGACGCCTTGCACAGAAGAATCCGTACTTGTCTGAAACTGGTACCATACCAACCAGCGTGCGGTGCAAATTGCAAGAATCCTTCTCTGGTGTTTTGCTTTCCAGAGTTATAAGCCATAGTTTCATGGCTAGGTTGTGTTTTTCACATAACTATAGCGAATTTTGCTTTTTATTTCCTCTGGAACGATACCCGATGAAGCGACCACGAGGAGAGGGGCAGCCATCAGGGTTTTCCGAAGAACAGTAGAGGTGCATAACACAGCTTGACGTATCCTGTTCGGTTTGGTGGAGAGTTTTCAGATTGAAATAAAACCCATCTGAATGGATATGTTACTTTCCACAACGAAGGCTATCCAACAGTATCATTTGAGAGGATTCGTTGGTCTGTGAATTTTCAAAGCTAACATCATATTTGCTCTATTCAAGAAAATAGTTCGTTCACTATCTGTAGAAGGAAACTATAAAATATTAGCGGACTAACAACTGCAGGGAAAAAGCGTGACAGCTCATGGTGTTCCTTACAAATCTCCTTTTTACTTACTTTAATATAAGTTGCAAAACGAATGCTAACATTCTCGTAGATTACAAGAATCTTCGACACACGCGTCACGATTCCATCGCTTGGCGGCTGTGATTCTGTCGCCGTAGGTATGGTAGCGTGAATGGAACATTGCTGGCAGCGACCCTACGATAGGATCGCAGCGATTAGTTGATGCCGTTGCGGCGATGAAATTGCTTAGGTCTGGGGGAGCTTTTACTCAACCAGTTTAGTCATAGGAAGTTGACGCACCATTGCGCAAATGTACCATGCGTCCCCATATGCTCGTATGCTTATACGATTATATATTTTTTAAATATCCCTACCTTTCCTGCCGCATGGGAAGCCAATATTCTCTTGAAAAATACTCACGGGGATATATACATAGGGGAGAATGATGTTAAACGCACCCAAAATGGCCTACATATAAAAACACTCGTAAAACCATTTATACAAAACTAGCTGACCTGGCGAAGTTTGTCTCGTGAATAGAAGAAGGAAAGGGATATAAATTAGCAAAAATTGGGCTGTCTTTTCTTGAGTGAAGCGCTGTCGTACAAATGCCAAATTTGTTTTATATATATATAGACTTATGAACGAATATATCATTACAATGAAATATTAGTGATTCATTATAGAGCTGCAACGAAAAGATCCAGAAAAATCTCTTTATTTCCACTGAAATTTAATAGTTTGTGACTCATTTACCTCACCCGTAAGGGGTCGTACACTAATTACGTAAGCACTTATAAACAAAAAATAATTTGTATGGAGATAATCTTACATGGGGGAGGGGTTTGAAAACCCCCCAAAATATGGTTACGTAATTAGTGTACGGCCCCTAAGATTTTGTGTCAATTCGCTAATTATAACAAATAACCATGCGTTCACCATTTATTTCTCATCAATTGAACCGGTGCCAGCGAAAGTGGTACATGTTACATTGAGTAAATTTTACAGGAGACGCATTTTTCCGAAAACTTCGAAAATAAAATTAAAATTAGCAATTTTCTGCATCTCAACTGTACCAACGTGTTATGACTGATGTGCCTAAAGGTAGTAATGAGAAATATGCGAAGTTTCTTGACAAATTTCAAGTTTGTTGGAACAAAATGCACATGTACCACTATTATTGGGAGCAAAATGCAACAGAAACCTAAAATCGTTGCCAGTAAAAGTGGTACATGTACATTTTTAAAATTATTTTAAACGGCAGTAAACCATCTTGAAATTCAAAATAGGGTTAAAATCTATTGCGGAAACATCTATGTTGTACAATTTTCTTTTCAATAAGCTGTTTTTAGGGGGTATAACTGCACATATACCACTTTTCCTGGCAACGAAATTGCCATTGTGATATATAATAATCACTCTCGTCCTTCAGTTCATTAAAAAAAACATTTATTCACTAAGTACATTCGATAATTACACTCGATAAACACTTGATAATTACATTAATTAAGAACTAACTACGTTCACCGACCGATAATCAATAACTGACTGCCTGAGGCCCTGTCTGGTCCTATTTAATAATGATATTTGCTGATCGAGCAAATAGCCTAAAAATGCTGATCAACCGATACGCTGCTGTTGATGTCACTGTTGTCGGGCGGGTGGAAATGCTGACCTTGCATCCGGTCACACGTTAGGAACTGGGACAGCTGAGTGTGTAGATGCATGCGTCAGGGGAATCCCGACTGTAACTCCTCCGGGGGGTAAAGGAAGGTCGTCCTCGGCCTTCTGGTTATTCCTTCTGGGATGTTTTATTTTGATGATAAGTTTCCTTCTGCGAAGACATACATAGAAAAGCATTGCAATTATGGTTATTGTTGTCATTGATAATCCTCCGACTAAACTGAGGATCCAAAATTTATGTTGATTTTGTTGTAGATTCATGAACTCCAGGTGTCTTCTATTAAGTGTTGTGAAATTGTTCAACGTCGAAATGTTGTAGTGATCCTTGACATTCCAAGTTATAAAAAGGTTGGAGAATGCTCCTTGAAAATCGTAAACGTTATCGATTACTTCTTCTGGTGGGTACTGTTGGTTATCGATTAGAACTGTACAGTTCATTCATTTCATTTATTTAGTTAACATCTAAACAGATAACACTGAATCAACAATTTGACGCCACAATGCACGGTTCGAGGCCGCATCTCTCCATCCTCGGATACGCCCCACGCTCGCCAAGTCGTTCTGCACCTGGTCTGCCCATCTCGCTCGCTGCGCTCCACGCCGTCTCGTACCTGCCGGATCGGAAGCGAACACCATCTTTGCAGGGTTGCTGTCCGGCATTCTTGCAACATGTCCTGCCCATCGTACCCTTCCGGCTTTAGCTACCTTCTGGATACTGGGTTCGCCGTAGAGTTGGGCGAGCTCATGGTTCATTCTTCGCCGCCACACACCGTCTTCTTGCACACCGCCAAAGATGGTCCTAAGCACCCGTCTCTCGAATACCTGAGTGCTTGCAAGTCCTCCTCGAGCATTGTCCATGTTTCATGTCCGTAGAGGACTACCGGTCTTATTAACGTCTTGTACATGACACATTTGGTGCGGTGGCGAATCTTTTTCGACCGCAGTTTCTTCTGGAGCCCGTAGTAGGCCCGACTTCCACAGATGATGCGCCTTCGTATTTCACGACTAACGTTGTTGTCAGCCGTTAGCAAGGATCCGAGGTAGACGAATTCCTCGACCACCTCGAAGGTATCCCCGTCTATCGTAACACTGCTTCCCAGGCGGGCCCTGTCGCGCTCGGTTCCGCCCACAAGCATGTACTTTGTCTTTGACGCATTCACCACCAGTCCAACTTTTGTTGCTTCACGTTTCAGGCGGGTGTACAGTTCTGCCACCTTTGCAAATGTTCGGCCGACAATGTCCATGTCATCCGCGAAGCAAATAAATTGACTGGATCTGTTGAAAATCGTACCCCGGCTGTTACACCCGGCTCTCCGCATGACACCTTCTAGCGCAATGTTGAACAACAGGCACGAAAGTCCATCACCTTGTCTTAGTCCCCGGCGCGATTCGAACGAACTGGAGTGTTCGCCCGAAATCTTCACACAGTTTTGCACACCATCCACCGTTGCTTTGATCAGTCTAGTAAGCTTCCCGGGAAGCTGTTCTCGTCCATAATTTTCCATAGCTCTACGCGGTCTATACTGTCGTATGCCGCCTTGAAATCAATGAACAGATGGTGCGTTGGGACCTGGTATTCACGGCATTTTTGAAGGATTTGCCGTACAGTAAAGATCTGGTCCGTTGTCGAGCGGCCGTCAACGAAGCCGGCTTGATAACTTCCCACGAACTCGTTCACTAATGGTGACAGACGACGACAACTGTACAGTTATTAAATGTGATTAGGTAATTACCAATTAGCGTTCGATTATGTGGACCGCGATTCGTTCCGATCTGCGATTGCTTACTGTTACTTATAAAAATTTTGTTGCTTGAAATTTTCTTTACTGTATGGTCGTCGGTTTTGAAGACTGTGCAATGGCTAACCGTGCCTTTGAGGATAGCGTGTATGCAACTATCGTTGATGATATCCAGTTCTTCTTCCTTTTGTATGGGTACATCTGGATGTTTCGTTGAAAACCATGTGTTGCCCATTTTTACAACGTATCTGGGTACATTCGGGATGATCGTGTTGTTGTTGATCAGTGGGATGAGTTCTATCATTTCGGCGTTCTGATTATACAATTTTGGTATTTGTAAAATGTAAAGCAAAAGATCGTCTCTAGCGGCAACTTTTGGCGTAGCATATTCGAGCGCTTCCTCTGGGAATTGTATTGGTATTCTCTGTTCTACAAGAAGTGATTCGATTAATGTTATTTCCTTGCAGGGTTACTGATTCCTACATAGCATCATCTTTCGCTTGAGATGCCGCTCAGCTATGAATAGCACAGTTTTTGTTTGTATGTCTTCGTCACACGTGAGAACACGATTCGTAATGAACCAAACCATACATTTCGGGCTTCTCTTTTCATCCGTGCTTTTGCCTATCACTGAGTTACCAGTATCTGCAAATTGGAAGCAAATGGCACTCACCAGTTATTTGTATCTGCACGGATTCTTGCTTTGCATATAAAGTGTTCATCGCATTCCTTGTTGATTGCATCACGAGCGATGGATCGCCAAAACGCATCGCGAGTGATGATGATTGGGTATGATTGGAAGTTGTAAGGAGTGTTACTCAGGATTCTCTTATGGATATAAACCTAGAGGTTCTGCGTTAGCCTTTCGGAACACTTGAAGCGCAAGCCGCGTGGGTTTGTATTTAGTACATGTGGGTGTTAATTATTGTTATATCGCTTCGAACTTAAGAGATAGACGCATACAGTATTCATCAAAGTTATTTGGGAGATCTAGGGCTTCTAGTTGAAGATGAAATCAGATGCATCTTCTTGACAGCACTAGAGTATGTGCGACGACGTAATGGGGTTGAAACTTATACGATTTAACCCTTTAAAAGGCAGATGAATCTAAACAATAAATTAACAAACACAACAATAAGACACAATGTCTGCATGGTATTAAACTCGAATGTAAGTTTGTTATACATTAAACAGTTCAGAAACATTAGAAAATGGTGCCTTGCAAGCGGAACAACATTGGTGGCAATATATTTGCCACTGCCTTGCAAGCGCAATTTCAGCAGCAACAAAAATAAATAAAAGATTTTTTAAAAATATGTTTTACGTTAAACAACTCAAAACAAGGCACATTACATTTTTTTAGTGAAGAGTCCTAGTCGGGAAACGCATTATCAATAAAAAACATTTTTTTCAGTTTTGTTCCCAGGGAAATCCAAAATCCAGGGAATACAAGAAAAGCAACGCAGTTTTCACGCTAAACACCCCATAATCTAACACAGGAGATACAAAACAAATTAAAACCAAATATATCTTTGTCGTTTTTTTTAACGAATTACAACTGAAAATCCATCTTTCACTCGAAACTTACGACCTATTCGTAAAAAAACTGTTCTCAGATTTACATTTCATTTTTTATGGCTTAAATTCATCTGGAGTGTTACTAGATATGAAATATAGCTACTAGATTCTTTTATTCTTCATTAAAGTGATTTTTAAATAATTATAAAGTTCATCACTGATAGCTACTGCTTGGTGGTACACGTGTGAATTTGTTGTTACGAATTTCATATTTGTGATTTTTTATATTTAAAAACTTACTCACTTGACTCCGAAAATAAGTATCATGGAAAAATTGGATTAAGGCATACCGTCGTCGGGGGTGACAATGGGTCTGGGGTGAGAATAAGCCAGCGTCCTGTCCTCACCGACAGTCTGGAGGTCGGAATAAAATCGTTCAAAAGGTCTCTTATAATTCAGTTGTATTGTTCTCAGACATACTAAATCTAAGCTACAAGCATTTTATGTAGCTGAAACAGTGACCCCCATTTATCCCCATTTGAACCACTGTTACTCCCGAAGACGGTACCTAATAACACCTCGAACACATTTTTGATTGCTATTGATACTATTGCTTGATTGTACATCATTTGCTCTATACATCATTTACCCCATTTAACCTATACATATTGGTGGAGCCAGAGTTCTGGTAATGGTAATGGTGGGGCACCAGTAACTTTAATACACACCAAGTCTCACTGGCATATAAAAACAAAGATTTCTCGGATACTTATTCAAAAGGACGTATGTGATTTTGTAACCAAAGACTTAAACGTCGATTTATCCAATCTGATAGCACTCCCACGCAAACCAACACCACCAACGGGTAGCCGAAGGGTTCTCTTAGGCTGTGAACCATTCCACCGATTCGTTTAACTTTTTAGTTAAAATTTGACACTTCGATGGTTATTTTCCCATCGTGGTTAAAATTTTACTCCGAATCCGACCCATTTGAGTTTTGACAGATTGATAGTTATTCGGAACGAAATGGATTTGGCGCCAATTTTCTCGCGAACAAAGTTTAACTATTGAACTGTCAAATCTAACCATGCTCCGGAGCAGGGTTATTTTTAACCACGGCGAAATAACCATCGAACTGTCAAATTTTAACTAAAAGTTAAACGAATCGGTGGAATGGTTCACAGCCTTACTTGTCTGTGGTGATGGTTTGCGTGGGAGTGCTATCAGATGAGAAAAATCGACGTTTAAATCTTTGGTTACAAAATAACATACGTCCTTTTGAATAAGTACCTGAGATTTCACATTAGATTCGGAAATATTCGAAAATTAATGCGTTGGCTAATCTCATTTCAATTCTCAAATTTCAGAATAAACATTCAATTTGGTGGGTCACGTGCCTACACAGAAAAAAAATCCGTGGTAAAAACTACTATTTAGTAGACTACGCTCTTTTTTTAAAGCTTTTTAAGAAATTCACCACTGATTCAGTTCATTTGACAACATTCCGCATGGGCCTCAGTTGATTTTTACTGCGCGCATGGTAAAAACAAACGGGTTTGTTATCTGCTGAAAATCGTTTTTTTTTTGTTCGGCAGTACGGTAAAAAAATACTGTCAGTATTTAAAAAATATTTTTACCGAACACCCCGTCAAATATGCTTACAAAGTTACCGAACACATCTGTTACCCAGCAACTGCAACTTGATAACAAATTTAGTCGCCATTTGCATTACTCAAGGTGTTGCGGTTTTTATCTCTAGCGTAGTTTTGCTTGAATTTGCTACGCTTTCCGATATTTTGTGGTAAACAATAGATCTTAAATTCTTAAACAAAACACAGAATTCTAAGATCGCAATTTCTTCTTTTTTAAACTCCTCTTCTTTCTTCCCTCAAAAGCGGAAAAGTGATTTTATAATCGCTTAATTTCCACCATACGCTTACATTTAAAAATAAATTAGTTATTACACATAATACTCATTTCCTATTTATAATATTACTTCAGGTATTAGTTTCTATTTTGAATTTTTAACCCCAAAAAAAAACATCTTTTTACCGATCGATCGGTAATACAAATAAAGTTTTACCTAAAATATTGGTAAACTTTTACCGGCGTCCTGTTATTTTATTGACGGAAATTACTGAACACGTCGTTAATTTTTTACCGAACAAACTGTAATTTTTGACAGTTCATATCAATTTCTGACCCCAGTAATCTTAGTTTACTATGTACAGGTGAAGACAAATTGGAAGAAGCACTCCGCGCCCTATTTTAGAAATCTAAGACTTCCGTTTGGTGCCAACATATTGAAAACCTATTGGAATATGAATTTTTGCTATCACGTTGAAATCTTGGCTAATGTTTTACCCCAATTCATAATTTCTTCAATGCATTAGAATAATTAAATTCTTTGAACAGTGCTAATCACATAAACAAATGTGGTAGGATGGATGATGCACTGCACACTCTTCTTAATAAGAAATGCAAAAATGCTAAGCCATGTTTACCAGTATTAAATATATCCTTATCACAATCTCAATAGAAACTTGCATAAACACGCAATAATTAAATAACGTTAGATTTCTAGATCAACATTTGAAAAGGGCGTAACAGCCAAAATTTATTCCTTCTGATTCTTCGTCCACATATAAAGTTATATACGTAGACGAAGAATCAGAAGGAATAAATTTTGGCTGTTACGCCCTTTTCAAATGTTGGTCTAGATTTGTCATGCTATTAGTAATCTATGGTAAACTACGACGAGCAGCGATATCATTTGAACCTCGCTTCATACATCCCATGCCTAGGTACACTCTGAGAAAAATTTATACTAAATAGATTTAAAGTTACGCTAATGGGCTATTCGCCTGGTTGACCCCACATTCGATTAAGAGCGCACTATACTGGTGATAGTATAACTTTGATATATGGGGAGATAGTATAACTTCAGCTGGAAAATTAGATGGATTCTGCACCGAAAAATTGATTTGTTTTGCTAAATTAAAATGAGGAAAAACAATATTTTTAGTAAAAAATTTTATTTAGCACTTATATACATATCTTGATACATAGTTTAATTATAGATATAATAATGATATCACTTTCATGAATTATGCACGTCAACACCTTTCTGGTTTGTGCAAGTATCGTTGAATGCGTCAATACTTCCTGCGGCGCGTCATCATAGCAAATAGTGTTTATTTCTATGAAAAATCGTGCCATGTCACTTACGTTCCCGTAGTCCTCTTCTTACGAATAAAACGTTTTTCCGAATGATTTTATTTTGGTTTTCAGGGGCGGCGGCCTTTTTATCTTCCGGCGATACCTATGAAGAACAATTTGAAACAATGTTGCGCAAAATAAGCATAGTATTTTTTTACCATATTTGATCCAGAACTTACCTTTTCATTTTGTATACTATCGCCGCGCAACGATGTTTCTAAATATAATCCTTTTTTAATTGCGGAAAATATCTCGTGTGGGAAAAATTTCGTGAGCTGTTAGCCGTTTTAATGAAAAGAAAGCAGACTGTCAATACCGGATATGCTAAGCAAAATACCTTCGCGAAAATCAGCGTTGGTATAATTTCTATGCTATGGTAGTATTTATTTTAAACTAAGCTATGAATAAATTTCATTAATAATAAAATAGATTAGATTTTATACTATCTATGATTTTTTATATTTCTGAGTGTACGTATATTATTCTCCATCCGCATCGCTTGCTGTCCGTTGCAATGTTTGCCGGCGCACCGCGATGATTCAATTTTTCTATCATCTTCACCACTCATCGCCAATCATCATCGCATCCGATCGCAAATCTCCAAATTCTGCTGGAGATAAATCGAGGCCGATGCAAAAGCAGTACGAACAGTACAACACTTTTGCACACACCGGAGTCACTCACCACATGGTGATGAATCAAACCCGAAGCAAATGCAGTACGAATAAATACGAAACATATTCATACAGGATTCACTCGTCAGCTTTAGGAAGATGTATTTTGTGCGGTTCATTCGGGATGCATCGTTTATCGTTCTTTTCCTATTCCGTTCGCAATATATGAGTGAATGCGAGATACTTGATGCGATTTCCAGTAACCCTGTTTCCTTGAGCGTTAGTAGTTTGTTGTTTGGGAGCGAAATTTTTGTTCGTATGATTGTGTCTTGGATCTCCTCTATGACATGGTTCATGTTGTCGATGTATAGTAGAAGAGTTAGGGCATCGTACTCTTTCAAAAGGATCTTGTTTTCTATGTTATGTTTGTTGATGAGTTCATTGATTGCATTTGTCATTCGCTCTATCCGGTTAGATATCATGTTGTTTATGATGACTTGTTTGTTGTTCTGGGTTATTAGTTGGTTTGTGGTACTATTGATGATTCGTAGGTCGTCGGCATCTGGAGACCCAGCTAACCATTTCCAAGCTTTTCCGAGGGTGTCCCACCGCCGAGATCTCTTCGGGTGGATCGGTTTCAGTTGTCGAAGGTTGTTGATAAGCATTCTACTCTTTTGCGTTGCTAAATGTGAAATTTGTAAGGATTGATCTAACTGGCTAACTAATTTAATCATTCGAATGACTTCTGACTCTATAGTAGTAAGGTTAATCGGGTGAACGATTTTGATGAACGATTTCTGAATTCTACAATCTTTTTTCTTTAGCATCAGTAGTGGCTCTGAGTTCAAGTTTCTAATATTCAATGTTTGTAGTTGAGCAAAAGGAATTACAAATAATAAAGTGAATGTTATGTATTTTGTGTATGTGTTTCTGGTGACTATTTTGTTGCTTTGAATTAGCGAAAAAAGAAATGCTAGGACTGTTACTTGTATTATGATCATGGTTCTGATTACTGATGCCTTTTAGTTAATTTAAATTGTTTGTTGGGGTGAGATTATCAATTTTTTTTTTGTTTCCGTCTTTTTGTGTTTCCTAAAAAGAGAAGTAGATTTTTGTTTTAGTGTAATGTTGAAATGTGGGGTTTAATGTTGTCTGCAAAGGTGTTCATCTGGGGTGAATGGATTCTATTTGGTTTGCGTTCCTGAAATGAAAGATGAGATAGGTTAGTTTTTCATTCTTTTGATTTTGTTTTTATTTCGTTTGACATGTCTAGCAATTTCGATAGTCCTTTCGTTTTCTGCTACGCACTTTGACGTAGTAAATCTAGGGTCTAGTTTCTTCCTTGTTCCTTTCTTTATGTAAACTGTTTTTCCTGCTTCTATTACTGGAGGATCTTCTTTTTTGTCATTATATCGTTTCATTTTGTGTTGGGCTTTTTTCAAATTTTGTGAAACTTTCTCAAATATATTATGTGAAGTCCTGCTTATTTCATTAGGATTCGATGTGTTCATTCTGTTGAAGATTATTTCATTTGGGGTAAATCCTGTCGCTGAGTGAACGGTGTCGTTATACAGGGCTACCATCGTTCCCATTATTTGATTCGAACTACTTCCTGGAAATTTATGCCTGTTAGTGTTGAACAGTTCGATTAGGGTACTGTGTGTTTTTTCGATTTGCCCGTTCGATTCTGATGAAGAAGCAAATTCCATTCTTGTACCCAAGTTTGAAAGGTAATCTGCCATCCTTATGCTAGTAAAGGATGCTTCGTGGTCGCATACAATTAATCAAGGTATGGAAAAAGTTGAAAAATATTGGCTGAGGGCATTTTGGATGTCTATTATGTTCCTTGTATCGAATTTTATTGCTTGTAAATGTTTTGAAAAGGCACAAATTATTGTTAAATAGTTTTCTTTGTCGATTCCAAATATGTCTATGTGTATTCTGTGGAATGGTGCATTTTCTATAGGTTTTGGTGAAATTTTTATATTATAAGGCTTCCTGTCGTATTTATGTCCACAACAAATTTGACATGCGTTATTAAATGTTCTTATTTTTTTCACCATCTCTGGGAAGAAGAAAGATCTTTTAATTTGTTGCTCAACCTCTTGAATGCCCCTGTGTGCTCTGTCGTGCTCTTTCCTGATGATATTGTCTTGACGTTCTACAGATGTTACGTCTTCAACCATATTTTGGGTGACCACTAAATGGGCATGTGAAAAGTGATTCCTATAGGCTTCCTGTATTAAGTTAAGAAGGTTCTCTGGTGCATAAACTGCTGTTTGCCTTCCGTTCCAATATCTTTTAAAGATATCGGTTATTTTATCTGTAGTGTAATCATTACAACAGATAATAGTTCGCTTGTATCCGGGGAATATGTTTTCCGTTATTTCAGAATTGAATCTGGTAACGCGAAGGATTATTTGATTTCTGTAGTTGTTTACCGGCCTTTCTGTGAAATGGATAAAAAAACTCTTCAGAACTTGAAGCAGAATGAACCGTTTCTCCATCTGAAGACTCAGAAATTTCGTTGACATTTGCTTCTACCTTTCTGCTTAATGCATCGGCGACTACATTTGTCTTTCCTGTTTTGTATACCACCGTATAATCGTAATTCTCGAGTTCTAATCTCCATCTAATCAATTTACCATTTTTATTTGCGTTTTTAATGAAAACCAGAGGTTTATGATCTGTGACCAGTGTAAATTTATTACCGTGGAGGTAAGTGTTAAATTTGTCTATGGCCCATATGATGGCCAATGCTTCCTTCTCGGTGGTTGAGTAGTTGATTTCATGTTTATTAAGCGTTCTTGAGGCAAATGCTACTGGATGATCTTTGTTATCATTGATTTGCGATAGAACAGCTCCCAACGCGTAGTTCGATGCATTCGTGGTTAACACAAATGGCTTTGTGTAGTCTGGATGTGCCAGTATAGTTTCAGAAATAAGAATGTTTTTACATTTTTCAAAACTTTCCTTGAATTCCTTATCGTTTATATCAACATTTGCATCCTTTTTCAAATATTTTGTCATAGGCTTCGTTAATTTTGCATAATCTTTTATAAATTTGCGGTAATAACCAACAAGTCCAAGAAATTGTTTAATTTGTTTTTCCGTGGTTGGTAGTGTCCATGTTTGAATTTCCTTAATCTTGTCGGGGTTTGGCTTAACTCCCTGTGGCGTGACAATGTGTCCTAAAAATTCGCAATCCTTTTTCAAAAACTCGCATTTATCGAGTTGAATCTTGAGGTTAGCGTTTTCTAATTTACTAAGTACTTTTCCCAGGTTGATGATGTGTTCTTTTAAAGATTTCCCAAATACAATAACATCATCTAAATAAACATAGCAAACGGTACCAATTAGCTCTCTCAGGATGGAGTTCATTGCTCTTTGAAATGTTGCTGGTGCGTTTTTAAGGCCAAAAGGCATTCTTAAAAACTCATAATGCCCTAGGTCTGTGCTGAATGCAGTTTTCTGCCTCGAATTTTTATCCATTTCTATTTGATGGAACCCTGATTTGAGGTCAATGGTTGTGAAATAGACCGATTTCCCTAAGTTATCTAGGATCTCTTCAATCTGAGGAATCGGAAATTTGTCATCAATGGTAATTTCGTTAAGTTTCCTGTAGTCAATTACCACTCGAAATTTCTTTTTTCCTGAGGCATCTCTTTTCTTGGGTACCACCCAAATAGGTGTGTTTTAAGGTGAATCAGAATGTTGTATTATGCCATTCTCTAGCATATCTTCAATCTGATCTTTAACTGTTTGTTTATAGGCATGGGGATATCTATAAGTTTTAGTGTAAATTGGTTTCTCATGGGTGGTTTGGATTTTGTGTTTTATTTCCGTTGTGGATGTTAATCTCTCATTTTCTTTCAGAATGACTTTATTATGTTCTTCAATCAATTGCAATAGTGATTGTTTCTCCATATTAGATAAATGGTCAGTTCTGATAAGATCCTTGATTTGATTAACAGTTCCATCCTCAACATTTCTGTTACTTGTAAAGAAGTCCATAGTTTCGAAATTATTGACCGTTAAACGTAATGACTTTGTTTTAATATGCGAAGGTTTGCTATCGCTGGTCCTAACTAAGAATGAAGTGTGGTTATTCTCGGCCTTATAAATGCCTGGTTCAATAAAAATGTTTTCGTGCAATTTGGATGGTTTCTCTACTAGCCAATCACCGTTATTGTTGCATTTCAATGTGACTATGTGGTTGAAGGTTTTTTCTTTTTTGATAAAATGTTTGAAAAATCTAATGCTCTTGTTATTTATAGTTAAATAGCTGTTCTCGTAATCTATTCGGGCTTTATGTTTGGAAAGTGATTCTGAGCCAATCAAACCATCGAATGATGGGTGGAAATTCAATTCGTAAAATGTGAGCTCTGGGAGATCGGGACCAAGTAGTTTCGTTTTACCTTTATGTGAAATGTGCGATTTTCCTTTAATATTTGTGGTGTGTGAATTAATTTTTGCTTTGTTTCTAAGGATTCCTGGACGTAGAAGATTTTTATTCGCACCTGTGTCTATTAGGATTTTGAAAATTTGTTTCCTAGAGTTTGAAATTTTGAGGTAAAAATTTTCTGCGTAGTGTTCTTCTTCTATTTCTTCTTCATCGGATTCTATTATTTGATTATTTATGTTATTTTTATTAAGTGTGAGGCGGCTGCGAACAGTGCCAATGTCCATGGGTTCCGATTTCTGTTGGTTTTCCTGTTTCTGTATATTTTTGAATTCGTAAGTTCTCTTTTGTTCAAATTTATTATGGTGTTGGTTTCCCTGACCCCGTGGTGCTGAATTATTCTGTTTTATTTGTTGATTGAGCGTTAATTCCCTATTTGATTCGTTCGATGTAAATTTGCAAATGAAAGCATAGGCGCTTTCGATGTCTTTTGGTTCGGCGGCTTGCACGTAGCCAAAATAAGGCTTCTGCAACCCGCTTACATATGCTGCCAAACTATACTCATCTATAAATTCGTTCACTGCTTCCCAGTGCTCGTTGTACTTAATATTTTGTTTGGCTAGAGACTTGATATTGTGAACTAGATGTTTCGTTTTCTGGTAGTGTCTGCTGACACTGCCGTCCATCTTATTATGCCATAGCTGGCAGTTATAAGTAGATAGATCTTGCTTGTCTCCGAGAGCTGATTGCAAGATCCGTTTTACTTCCGCGAAGTGGTAGGATTGCCGTTAGTGCAGAGCACATCTTTGGCGTGTCCCTCAATTTTATTTGTTACAGCGGTTAAATAGATTTGAAAAGTGTCCGGACACACCAGCGGTTCGAAATTATTTAATGTTTTTTCCGCTGTTTCTAGCCACCAATTCAATTGTTTTTTGTTGCCATTAACCTTTTGTCTGTGCTCTGGGGTCAATATGACCCCAGGCCACTTTGAGTGGCTGCCATTTTTTAAGTTTTCAACCGATTCTCCTAATTTTTGGTAGTTTGGTAAAACTCGCCGAGATCTGTCTCCTAGGTGCAAATTCGCTTGAAAAATCTTGAAAATATGCGCTACAGTGTCCTTTTTTCAAAAAACTTACGTTGTCTGTGCTCTGGGGTCAAATTGACCCCAAATTGAAATTGCTATAACTATTTTAATGTTTGGCCAATTTTGGATTTTTGGGGCTGTTTCGAAAGATAATTTAATCATCTTTCAGGTCGTTACCAAAGATTGACTATAGGTGGGCGGGTACATCGCGGGGAGGGGTTTCGTAAAAAGGGTACAAAACAGTGATTGTTTATGCTTATTTTATTATATCTCAAAATCCTACCCATTTTGGACTGCATCTTTTCAAAAGGTTATGCAAGAAGGCGTCTGCTTTGACATGAGACATTGATTAGTTTAGCGCTTGGTCGCCAGGTGGCGGTATATTTGAATTCATTATTTTAGACTACTCAAGTAACTCCGATGTATGGAATTTTCCTCATTGTAAATATTCTTATCGCACAATTTTGAAATTTGTAAAGATGACGTCTGTAACAAAGTTCGTCTGGTGGAAATAGACTGTCATGTGACGGAATAAATAATAAGGAAATTTACAAATAGGCGGCGCTAGTGTACTTGCAATATTCTTGCATATATGAAATATTGCTTTAGCTTGAGATCCCTCATACCTACACCCAAGTTGTATTCGACAACATTGTTCAGGATGTCTAGCACTACAAAGCGGTGCTCAATATAATGAGCACTTCTTCCCATTTTTTAATTTGTGCGATAAGAATATTTACACTGAGGAGAATTCTATATATCGGAATATCTTGAGTAGTCTAAAATAATGAATTCAAATATACCAAAACCTGGCGGCCGAGTTCTAAACTTATCAACGCCTCATGCCAAAGCACATGCCTTCCTGCATAGCCTTTTTTAAAAAGTTGCAGTTCAAAATGGGTAGGATTTTCGGATATAAGTAAAATAATCATGAAAAATCACTGTTTTTGTACCCTTGTTCACTAAAACCCCTCCCCGCGATGTACCCGCCCACCTATAGTCAATCTTTGATAACGACCTAAAAGATGATTAAATTATCTTTCGAAACAGCCCAAAAAATCAAAAATTGGCCAAACATTAAAAAAGTTATAGCAATTTCAATTTGGGGTCAATTTGACCCCAGAGCACAGACAACGTAAGTTTTTTTGAGCACAGACAGAAGGTTAAAACTTGGCAAAAGTTTGATTGGGTCGGGTATTCTAAATGGATCGACCGTCACTGTTCTACTACCTCCGTTGTCGGTAGCTTGGCTAGTGGATGCCCTGTTATGAATTTGATTCTCATATTGCGCTTGCTTCGCAGTGAGATTATTTATGGCCTGCATCATTTGAGCTTTTTGCTGGGCGATCGCCTCTAAGGGGTTTTGTTGCTCAGCCATCGTAATTAAATCGATCGGAATGGACAAATTGTCAATCGGTACGTGAGCGTATTCTTCCGATTTGCCACTACTTTCCGAATCGGAGCTGCTATCGAACTCTGGTCGAAGGAGCACTCGTGCTTTCTTCAAAGCAGTTTTTACTTTTGGCATTAGTTGCCGTTGGGGGAAAGACTTGACTCAATTCCTATCTGATAGTAAATTGAGTTGCAACCAACGAGTCGTCTATCTGGTAGTGCGACTTGTATAGTAAAGTGTGTGCGCCTATCTGATAGTACGCAGTAGAGGGGGGAAGTTAGCTTGGCTTGGTTCCTATCTGATAGTAAACCAAGTTGCGGCAAAAAAATTGTCTATCTGGTAGTGCAATTCTTTTGAGAGATTATGCGCCTATCTGGTAGTACGATAATCTCCTCGCAAGTAATTTTCAGGGGAGAATAAAGAGAAAAAAAATTACTTACGGTTTTGCATTCGTGTCCGTAGGTCCAGGTTGAACGTTGCTGGTAATCCAGGTGTGTGTAAGCAGGGGGGTCCTCAACTCCGGGCGACGGATCTGTCTAATTCTTCAGTCGTGGATGCTCTCGCGGAACCACTTATAATTACGTTTTTAGTTCGTAATCTGTCACTGTTATCACTTGCACTTCACTTCAACCGTTTCCGGACGGCTGCGCCAATAATCACTCTCGTCCTTCAGTTCATTAAAAAAAAACATTTATTCACTAAGTACATTCGGTAATTACACTCGATAAACACTTGATAATTACATTAATTAAGAACTAACTACGTTCACCGACCGATAATCAATAACTGACTGCCTGAGGCCCTGTCTGGTCCTATTTAATAATGATATTTGCTGATCGAGCAAATAGCCTAAAAATGCTGATCAACCGATACGCTGCTGTTGATGTCACTGTTGTCGGGCGGGTGGAAATGCTGACCTTGCATCCGGTCACACGTTAGGAACTGGGTCAGCTGAGTGTGTAGATGCATGCGTCAGGGGAATCCCGACTGTAACTATATACCATAAATTAAAAAGTGCATATCTCCAGATTTAGTTGTCAAAAATCACTTTTTCGTCATTCCCTTACTAAACCTCAGCTCCCAGAAGCAGTTGGTGTAAAAAACACAAAATCGACAAAAATGGTTTATGTACCACTTTCGCTGGCACCGGTTCAATTGAATAATTCTGCACCACCATTGGGGCCGTACACATATTACGTAAGCACTTATGGGGAGAGGGGTGGTCCGTCATTTTCTTACGCACCATATAAATAAAAAATCCTTTGTATGAAAAAAATCTTACATGGGGGGAGGCGGGCTCGAAAAGGAGATCGAAGTATGCCGCGATAGATGGTTGACGTGTTTTATTTTCGCGAAAAAAATTAGTTCCGTCATAATAAAAGAGTTTTTAATGAAAATGAAGAATAAATTTGATTTCAATTCGGGGTTATGAAAGTTTCGACCTGTATCGTCATAATAATTTGAAGAACCGGGATTGAGGTTAAACGCTGATTTATGTATATCATAAAAGTGGAAGTGAAAAAAGAATGTGCCGGTAGTATCAGGAAGTGTGAACGGAGGCTATCCGAAAAATTCTTTCTGACGTTTCATTGCATGAATATGGCTTAGGAATGGAAGTGCAGTTTAACGGACAACATCACAGGAATTTAATGTCGAATTCGTTTTTAAACCTGGGTCAGTGCCAACCCGAACCCTGAATAAAAAAACATTTTCAGTTCCATCTGTCAGTGGATATGTTGGTGTGCGTAGCATCGTGTTTGTTTTGATTCGAAACATATGATCCAGGACATCCAGTGCACCGACAGTGCGGATAGTGGAATTTACTTTTGGGTGGATATAAATAGGAAAACTGCTTCTGGAATTCATCTCATGGTTCCGATATTCATCCCATCAAAAACAAAGCAATTGAAAGGAAATTGGATTGTTTATTATTTTTGTGATTTTTCTCAGCAGTGAGCACGCATGTTGGCAAAAAGAGGCGACGAAATTGGTGCTGCATTTCTTTGTTTCCCGATGAGATGAATATATGTTCAGTGAGATGGAGATCGGAACAGTTCCCCTATTTAATTATATTCAATAATCCCGTGCATATTTTTATACCAAGAATTCCGTATAGAATTCATGTAAAAGAGATTTTTTATTCTACAAAAAATCATCTATTTCTGCAAAAGTTTTTTTTCGGAGAACACTCAGAAGCATGTAATAAAAATTCTTCAGGATTTGTTAATTTTTTTCCTCGCTACCTCTCCTGATAAAGGGAGCCTCACACCTCGGGAAAATTTCCCGCCGGATTTTGGGCCCCGTGCATTTTTAATTTTCAAGAATCTCCCGAAGGAATTGCTCAAGGTACTTCTGGGGGAATTTATGTATTCGCGGAGCAATTCTTGAAGAAAACTTCGAGTAAGTTCCTGTATTCCAGAAGATTTATATTGTAGGAATTTCAAAATAAATTCTTGTAGCAACTTCCAGAGAAAATCCTGGAGAACAGTATTCAAAGATATTCCTAGAAGAATTTCCAAAGGAATTCATCTCGAAAGGATCCCTTGGAAAAATAAGGAGGAATGCCTGAAAGATATCTCCAAAAAAATGAAGAAAGAATACTGAAAGAATTTCTGAAGTAATTTCTGGCTGAATTCCCGAAGAAAATTCTGAAACGCTCGAAGGAGTTTTTGGAAGAATTTCAAAGAAATTCTGCAAAAGAAATAATTCTATTCGGTATTCCTTAAATATATTTTTCTGACAATTCTTAGCGGATTTTGTGAACGGGTTTCAAGGGGAATTCTCAAACTACATAATTCCATCCACCGACCTAATTTAGGACACCATCTGTGAGGAAAACCTGAATGAACTTACGAATACATAACTTCCCTAACAATTATTTTTTTAAACTGAATCTAAAAAACAGTACCGGATTAATTTCATTTAAAACTTTAATAACAAATATGACAAAATTCCCGGAAAAAAAAGATTTTCAACGCGCATTTTATTTTAATGAACAGACAGTTTCGTTTCTCCCTTCTGCTTGTTTATTCCGCCCAGTCCCACCCACCCACGTGGTTTTGACAGTTGAAGTACAGTTGTATTGGTGAACCCGGTGCGAAACCGTGAAACAACACAGTGCGAACCCGACAGCTTTGGGGTTGGAACTAGTGCGAACCTAGTTCCAACCTGAGCGAATAAAAAAACACTTTGACAGCACTTAGGTTGGAACTGGTTCCAACCTAGGTTGGAACTTTTTAAAAACGAATTCGACATAAGATAAGTACCTAGTTCTCATATATGGAAGTAATTTATTTATTTAAGCTTGACATGATCTCTTCAACCAACTTCTACTGCTTCAATCGAATGCAGTATGTGTTGTAAGACGCAAAATATCTGTTTTTGAGATCCTGCGTTGCCAACAAGTTCAGAAAATGAAATTTAAAATGCCTACACAATGCAACATCTGAAGGAATTCGCATTTTTATGTGCTTCTTATGTGCTTTTTATGTGCTATTCACATAGTTACGTCTAATCTTTTTATTTTTTATTTATTTTTTGTTATTGGTTATAAGACATGGGTCAAAATACATGTATCAACGTATAATAAAAAAGTTGTAAAAAGTGTAAAATTGTTGAAAAAGTATAATTTTAAATAACATGTGTAACTAAAGTGTCGTTAGTAAAAGAGTCAGACTCAATTCGGAGACCATCGATTGAAACAGATTACGAATATAAAGAACAAATCCGGTGCAATCTGGCGTTCGACCGATTTTTTATGAGAAAATTGAAAAACTTCTTTTTGCAAAATGTACTTGCTAATAATGCATTGAAAATTTGCAGTTCTTTCTTTATTTATGTGGTAATAACCATGATTATTACAAGCTTTAGATGAAACTTCATATGGAGTAGTCATCCGAGAATTATATTATACTGTTTAATTTTCTGGACCTGTAATTTACTATTCAACTTCATAACCTAGCATTCTACTACTAACCATAAGTTAAACACTGACTTTGTTATCGAAAAACGTTTATTCCATGTGAAATCTGTGAAAAGGTGAAAACTGCTCCTGTTGTTTTAAATGTATAAATGTGTTTAAAATAAATAATCGAGAAAATAATTTGTGACACGAAGCTATTGTAAGTAAATATGGTATAATTATTAGGTGTTGTTTTTTTTTTTGTTTGTTTTTCATCGCTTTTGTTTCTTTTTCTCTCGTTCCAGAGAGCGAGTAATGGCGCTTAAACCAAGGCCTATATGTATACTGATGTACATAAGTATTCGTCATGTTTTCATAGTAATCTATCTGAATTTATGCGAATAATTTTGCCCATCAGTGTATAAGCCAGGGCACTAGACTAAAAACTGTGTCCCATCGTCGAGACGTCGAGGACCCATGGAGTGTACATTAATCTTCTTAGCAAGTCACTCCCAACGCACAGTGGGAATAAAAGGGCCCGCAACAGTACTTATTTAGATGCCGCTATTTTAGAGGTCCGGAAAAGACCCATTCTTATGTAAAAAAATCCAAGGAATCGATTGGTGTTATTTTCACTGCAGACAAACCATAGGAAAGGGCCCATTTTGCCCGATTTTCCCCAAAATACACCATAGAAACGAATTATTCAACGGAAAATCTTATTTGCCGCTCCCGAAAAGTACTCAAATATTACTCAAATGTTGATAGAATATTGGTGAAATGGATTGCATTGAATTCTGTGCGTGACATAACTCAAAATTAGCCTATTTTGCCCGATTCTCTCCTAAACTCATGATTTAGGAAATAAAAGCTTCTGGAAAGTAATTTCTCGCGTTTAAAATGATCTTTGCTGGTGCAAATCCATTCAAAATACATGCAGACAGATACACTGGATTTTGTTTTTACACGATTTACACTTTCTTAATTTTTCACCCATCCTAAATGCCTAACGCATATTAATTACCATGTGATTTTTCTTTGAATTATTTAGGATTTTTTGAAACATGTTGCAAAGATTTTGGTGGCAAATTGAAGTCACACGAACAAAAACACGAGCGAAAAAAAATCGTGTAAAAACAAAATCCTGTGTATATTCTAATCGTTTCGTGATTAAAGATTTACGAAATAGTCTATTTTGCCCGATTTTCCCCAAAATACACCATAGAAACGAATTATTCAACGGAAAATCTTATTTGCCGCTCCCGAAAAGTACTCAAATATTACTCAAATGTTGATAGAATATTGGTGAAATGGATTGCATTGAATTCTGTGCGTGACATAACTCATAATTAGCCTATTTTGCCCGATTCTCCCCTAAACTCATGATTTAGGAAATAAAAGCTTCTGGAAAATAATTTCTCGCGTTTGAAATGATCTTTGCTGGTGCAAATCCAGATATATTCTAATCGTTTCGTGATTAAAGATTTACGAAATAGTCTATTTTGCCCGTTTTTTTTCTAGCTGATTTATCGGATAACACTATGGGAATCCGGACCTCCTATAAAAGCTCGTTTTTTGAAGTGATCCTATAGCCTTTCGGTACAACTTCATTTTTTACACATCTAAAGATGTCAATCATTTCATATTTTTTATCTGAAACCGAGTGTGAAACAAAGCATTATCTGTTGTATAAAAGTTGGATATGTCATTCATGCCATTCATTGGTATCAGTATTAAAGAAAATCGTATTTGAAGCTCTATCTGGTAAAAGGGCGAATGTCGCAAGAGAGGATTCTCTTCGTCGACTTCCCCTCTTTTAAATAAAAGTGACAAGCAGTGAATTTCTTTGCGGTTTATCACCTTAGAATGCAAGTTCTTATTGTTTTCTTTCGTTATGAGGTGATAAACCGCAAAGAAATTCTCTGCTTTCACTTTATTTAAAAGAGGAAGTCGACGAAGAAATCTCTCTTGCGACATTCGCCCTACCAGATAAACTTGATTTGTATTTTCCATCCAAAATCACATACAAACACAAAAGTGTATTCCCACAAAAGAGCCTTCATTGAAATCACTAACAAATTTAGTGAATGATTTACCAAATTCGAATATTTTTTAAACTTGAACTACACTACTCATCATGTTAGCCGGTCCTTTCTGACGGATATCAACATAATTCAAACCGTATCAGTTATCAGCTGAAAGTGATCGTTACAAAATGTTGAACAGAGATATTGTGGAAGTCTACTTAAATTCTCAACACCGGAAAAAAGCAAGTAGAGCAACTACTTATTGCAAGAGATTTAAGTAGTGAAGAAAGTGTATCGAGAGATGTGACAAATTGGATCAAACAGTTTACACGACGCTGGAGTATGTCTCATAGGAAGAAAGATCGCTTTTTTGAAAAGCACACCGACTGGCTCGACAAAGCATTCGAGGTATGTAGTAAATTCATTTTCCAAGTAAAGAAACTGTATTATCAAATATTAAAATAGCACGGAAAAGAAATTTTTTGGGATTTATTTTCCTCTTCAGGTGTGCCACTACGACCAGTTATTAGATCTATTGTAGCATTATCCGTATCCTTAGTGTATAAGTGCATGTCGAATTACTCCAGTGCTATTGTGCAGGAATGCAGTATCGGGTTCTTCTCATAAGCTTCAGAAGGAATAAAATATTATGACAAGGTCCCGCTATTTAGACCCTTCGCTTATTTTTGAGATAATTAAAGGTTATTTTTCCCAAAGCATCAACAGTGATGTGGATGAACCAATAGACTAAAATTTAGTTTAGAGCATTATTTACTATTAGATTTCAGAAATGAGGACGATAAAACGTTACGTCTAGCAGGAATAAGGGTGTGAGATGTAAAAGACAGTTATCTTCGACTCCCTCTCTTTAGTTATAAGAAGGGGATCGCATGAAAGGGGACAGAAAAAAAAGTGGAATGATTTGTTTTTATTTTTCTCATTCATTTAAAAGAGCATTTTTTCTGAGCCACAGCATATTTTTCTCACAGTCGTTAATTTACTGGGTTTTTGAAAATTAATTTAATATAGTTCACGTGCACCAAAACTCATAAAATTACTGATTGAGCCTTAGGCTTCATGACAGATTCGAGATATGCAATTATTGTATTACCCCCCAAAAACTTAATTAAAAAAAGCAACACGTAAGTAAACTAATGCATAATCAAAACCAAATATGTCATATTGTATATGTACAGCCTGAAATACTTTGTTATTTCACGTTAATTTCGATGCACATGGATTCGTAAAAATGAAAAAATAACCGGAAAACAGTAAATATTCCCAACACGATATTGTCTTTGGTGAACCCCTCTAACCAACTGCGATGAATCCAATACCAAAGGTCAAAAGACATTTAGTCGAATGTCGTTTCGTCAAATTACACTTGGTCGAAAAGACTTTACGTCGAATAGACATTAAGTTGTATGGTCAAATGAAATAAAATTCATGTTCTTTTATGCATGCTTTTTCATATATTGACAATTTGCCTTGTTAGATCTAATCACAGAGCTTTATTTTCAAATTCAGTGTATCTTTTTGTTAATTTATTATTATCTAACAAAAATCATCTAAATCACATTTTGATTAGGAGACAAACCAACAAAATTTCCTTTCAATTAAAAGAACCACGTTTCATTGTAATAAGGAATTTTAATCAAATATATCCATTGACTACTTATCCATTTTACAGAATTACATATTACCGATCTATTCTGTTGAAATTCGCTTTCAACTAAATTTTCATTTGATAAATATCCTTTTGACTGAATGCCATTCGATTAAACGTGATTCGACAAAATGTCAATCGTCCCAAAGACCTTTTTTTCCCTAAATATATATTTTTTAATTATATCACATTTCGACCAGATCCATGAAAATAATCATATCTGGTATATGGGTCAAATGGTCAAATGACATTTCATAGATATTTAGTCGAAGGAACATTGGATTGAATGGACATTTCGTCGAATGTTAATTGCAGCATGATTCTCTTATTCTTTACTCTTTCTTTCACTAAATATTATTTCTTTCACCTAACATTCATACAATATTTGGTTCACTAGAAAATACACTTCCAACCATAATTTTTTGATTGTTAACCGAAAACCTAATTTCAGCCAAATGGCAATCCGACCTAATGTCTCCTCGAAGAAATGTCTTTTTGAACAAATGCCATTCGAAGAAATGTCATTCGACTAAATGGTATAGGTTCGCCAAAGGAAATATCCTATCGGGAATATTTACCGTTTTCCTATTATTTATTCTTTTTATGACCCCTCATTTTTTGGTCAATATTGAGCATTACCTATGTGACTTTTTTAAATAGCATAGCATAGCATATGTGATTGTACAAATCGTGGGTGGCTATACAATGCTCAATTGAGCAATCTACTGTATATTGTCGCAAATTGGTACTTGGGATTAGTACCTTTTCCTATACAGTAGCAGTTGTATACCTGGCCACGTCCTTTCAATCACGGAAGGAAGGGAAGGAATGTTAGTTCAACAACTACTAGTGAAGATGCAGGGAACCCATACTACCTTCATAGATGTCTCGGGAAAGAAAATTTGTATTAGTGGGAAAGGTGAATAATAGGGAGCTCTATTCGACAATATAGAGCTTTTGTCAATAACAGTATACACACTTAACTCATTTCACGGTATTCGGTAAATTTTGCCGAAATCTCAACAGCAGAACTTTTCGGTAATTATTTCACAGATTTTTTGTAATTTTTTCCATTGTCCAACTGTCAAAATCACCGAAAATCAGTCAAACTATTTACCGAACAGTTCTGCTGTTGAGATTTCGGTAAAATTTTACCGAATTCGGCGATTTATTTGAGGTGTGTATGCTGTAAAAATAATAAAATATATTCATCAATTTACTTACGAACCGTCCTAAGGAAAAACAAAACAAAACACAAAATTTCGGCAGATCGCGCGATCGTTCTGCCGTCCGAAACAAGACCCAACACGCACTGAACTAATTAACTTTATTACCGGCCGCGCAATGCAAAACACAAAATTTCGGCAAATCGCGCGATCATTCTACCGTCCGAATCAAGAGCCAACTCGCACTGAACCAATTAACTTTATTACCGGCCGCGCAATGCAGAACACAATATTTCGGCAAATCGCGCGATCGTAATGCTGTCCGAAACAAGAGCCAACTCGCACTGAACTAATTAACTTTATTACCGGCCGCGCTATGCAAAACACCAAATTTTGGCAAATCGCGCGATCGTTCTACCGTCCGAATCAAGAGCCAACACGCACTGAACTCACCTATGTGACTTTTTTAAATACAGCAAAAAAATCATTAGGTTTTGATTTTTTATTGACTAAAATTTCTTTCAAATGTTTTTTCGACGAACCGCCATTCGACGAAATTTAATTTCGAAAATCTGCTTTCGATCAAATGCCCATTCGACCAAACGTCCATTCAAGGTAATGTGTTTTAGACCAAATTTCCCACTACTCTAGTGGACTAAAAATTTCATTTTCTACTAAATTTTCATTCGATCGAATGTCCATTCGGCGTAATGCCCTTTCGACCAAATGTCTAAATTCAAAGAAAGAGTATTTACGAAAAGAATAAGAAAATCATATTTCAATTCACTTCCGATGAAATGTCATTTGACCACCACAACAAAATGTCGCAAAGCCGTATAATAGGTATGAATATTTTGATTGATCTTATCGTGATACCAAAATGAAATAAAATTCAAGTTCTTTTATGCATGCTTTTTCACGTCTTGTTTGAACTGATCACAGACCTTATTTTTTCAAATTCGGTGTTTCTTTCTGTTAAAATGTTATTTTCTCTAAAAAAATCATCTAAATCTAATTTTAACTAGGAGGCAAACCAACAAAATTTTCTTTTTTTAAGAACCACGTTTCGTTTTAACCCTTAAACCCTTCAAATGGCTCGCATTCAGCACCTGATCGTCCAAATTCTGATATTTCGGTCCGGATTTAGGGTTCAAAATGGGGATAACAGTAGCCATAACACTAATTACAATGAAACTGGAGCTCAAAGAATGCTGTCTGCAATTGAAATTGACTTTCTGAAATTTCGGCCAGGGTCAGATTTGGGGAACAAGTAGAAGAGCAAGTATGACACCAATTACAATGAAACTGCTCAAACTTCATGAGAGTACATCAGGGGCTCGAAGAATTCTGTTTGCAATTGAAATCGACTTTCTGAAATTTCGGTCAGAGCCAGATGTAGGGATTAAAATGGGGAGAGCAGAGGCCATAACACCAATTGCAATGAAAATGGGCATGCGACTGCTCAAACTTCATGACAACTCATCGGGAGCTCGAAGAATTCTGTTTGCAAATAAAATTGTTTTTTTTTGTTAAATATCTTGGCTGTGCATATGCCAAGACCACTGTGGTCTTGTTGTGTAAGAGTTATCACGCCTATCTAGAGAGCAGGAGGTTGAGGGTTCGAGTCCCTCCAAGACACGTGGATTCTTTTTCGAAAATTTCATATCAATTTGTCCATTTCGAAACATGTGCTGTGCACATGCACAGCCAAGATATTTAACAAAAAAAAAATATTTTCGTACGGCAAGTTGCCGAATAATATGCAATTAATTGAAAATAAAATTGACTTTCTGGAATTCCTGCCAGGGCCGGATTTAGGGTCAAAATGGGGAGAGTAAGGGCAATAACACCAAATGCAATGAAACTAGGCATGCAACTGCTCAAACTTCATTAAAACACATCAGGAGAACAAAGAATTCTGTTTGAAATGGAAATTGACCTTCTGAGATTTCGACAAGGGCCGAATTCAGGGGCAAAATGGGGACAGTTGAGGCCATAACACCAATTACAATGGTACTGAGCATGCCTCAGCTCAAACTTTATGAAAATACATCAGGGGCTCAAAGAATTCTGTTTGCTATTGAAATTGACTTTCTGAAATTTCGGTCAGGGCCAGATTTAGGTATCAAAAAAGGGAGAGCAGGGGCCATAACACCAATTGCAATGAAAATGGGCATGCGACTGCTGAAATTGCATGAAAACACATAAGGAGCTCGAAGAATTCTGTTTGCAAATAAAATTGACTTTCTGGAATTCCTGCCAGGGCCGAATTTAGGGTCAAAATGCGGAGACCAGGGGCCATAACACCAATTGCAATGAAACTAGGCATGCACCTACTCAAACTTCATGAAAACACATCAGGAGCTCAAAGAATTCTGTTTGAATTTGAAATTGATCTTCTGAGATTTTGACAAGGGCCGGATCCAGGGATCAAAATGGGGACAGCCGGGGCCATAACACCAATTGCAATGAAACTGGGCATGCTACTGCTCAAACTTCATGAAAATACATCAGGAGCTCGAGGAATTCTGTTTGCAATTGATTCTGAAATTTGGGTCAGAGGCGGTTTTAAGGATTACAATTGGGAGAGCTTGCGCCATAACACCAATTACAAGCAGGGACGGGAATGGTTGACATTTCTTTTTACCATTCATTCTTCCATGCAATAACAGAAAAACAAAACCACGGCAGCCGCAGCAGCAGCCAAGCAGACGTGCCCATGTTTTTTTTTTTTCTATATTCTCTCCCCACAATTAATGTTTTCGTACAATAATTTCACAACGTATAACCGTTTTTGGTGGGAAATATTCATTTCATTACTCCTTGCTCATTTTAGAGGTAAGAACAAATGAATAAGTACCTACGGATAGCACACCTTCTAGGCTTTGCGCCACCTGTAATTAAACCCGTTTCTGTGCTGTTTGCGCTGCGCACGAGCCGAAACAAAAAATCTCATGCAAATGCTGACAACAAGACTCGACTCTAACGAAGCAGCAAACAAACAGTTTGCCTCATGGGCCAAAAATGTCACGATGTCGCGTACATTTTTTCTGGCAAACTGTTTCGGCTTATTTGGTGTATCAAATTTGACTGGATAAAATGTAAATATTTGCATGATCAGAGTGTTTTAATGTACATTTCCCAACACTGATTACAAGAAACTTGACCCCTGAATCCGGCCCTGGAAAGAATTTCAGATGATCAATGTCAATTGAAAATTAAATTGAGCACAAAGGGAACCGCGAGAAATTCCGACGATCAGGTGCAGAATGCGAGCCATTGAAAAAAATCCGTTCGTCCTGGGTCTTTGAGGATTTTAATAAGAAAATTTTAATCAGAATTCCATTGACTAATTAGCCATTTAAAAAATAACCTATAACGGACCTATTATGCTAAAATTCGCTTTCAACTAAATTTTCATTCAAATGTCCATTCGAGTAAATGTCCATTCAAACAAATATTCCTTCGACAAAAGGTCATTCGACTAAACGTCATTTGACGAACTGTTCCAACGCAGCACTAAGTACACCCAAAACCCCTTTCAACCAAATGCCCGGGCCACATCTTGAGATTATTTTAAGGTGAAGGTGGGTTGAGTACCAAAACAAAGCTTTGAAAGTATTGGTACAATAAAAACTGTCATATACCGTAGTAGTATCGGTGTCGTATTTATAAAAAAAACAAAGAATATTAGTAGGGTGGTTCAAAACCAACCCAGCACCACCACGCTCACTCGATTCCGTCCCATGCTCCGAGTGTCCTCCAAAAACCGATTTGAACAAAAACTGGTTGAGCGCAAGCCGGTTCAAGTTTATATGAAAACTAGTATGGGGAACTGAACCTTTTATAACGCTGGCTTAAGTGCCTCCCCTCCAAACGCTGGCGAAAAGAGAACCCGCATAGCTAAAAGCAACATTCCAGAGAATTCACTGAACGAAAACCGCATCGCAGGAAAGATCCATTGATTTCGTAACGCAAAAATAGCATTTTATACCCCACTCACCCCCATGTCACACTTTTTGTTTGAAGCATCTGCCCCTGGTGCGATAGATATCACAGACAAATTCTGGGTACATATTTTGTTGAATTGCACGTTTCAATGATGCCTTCTGAGAAGCCCAATTATCATGCTAAAGATTCGCAACCTCGATTAAAATCGACTCCCAACTATTGGAACGACCATTCAATATGGATTGTCTATGGATGAATATTTCTTCCAGTCATATGGTCTCCCCCCTCGCCATCGCCCAATGAGTGTCAGAATCAGAATAATGTTAAACTCAAGCTCGCCATATCAACTGTCATACAACCCAAGCAGCACAATTCAAGTGAAGTTGGTTACAGCAACCTAATTGTGACTGAATCTGGTCACATATGAATTACTGTAATCTATGTGCAACATGTGTGCTGCTCGGGAAACCTGAAACGACATGTGCACGGTAAGTTTCTATTCAAACCAGTCCAAACCATCGGATGACACCCAAATTATAAATCATATTCGACTGAGCCTGGCGGAGCAAAATTATTTTTTGAACCACCCTAGTTATTAGTTTGCTGCTGCCGGTGCCGTTGTTGACATTCGCTCCGCGATCAGTTTTTAATCGTTTTTTTTTCGGGCAAAAATAGCAGTTTATATTAAGTTTTCGGTTTGAACAAGTGACCGATTTCGAAAAGTGATGTTTAATTTGCATTCTATTACATTTCGGGCTGCTCATGTGCGGAGAAGTGAGTAAAAACTTGATTTTTTCAGTGCCCTTTGAGAAGAAGTGAAGTGCAGTGATAAACCCACCAAATCGCGAACAGCTAATAAATTGGCACGAAACTGCTGATTTATGATATTATTCGAGCCGAAATACATAGGACTCTTTGGATAAACATGTTCATTATTACGGGAAGTGAATAAATAGGCTGTGAACAGGTTAGTAATTTGAATACACCCAGTTTTTTTTACGCGGTTGGAATTTATTAATTTCTCGGTTAACCTGAACTTTAACAGTTTTTTAAATACCCCCTGAATTTTCTTTGATTTTTTGTGAATTTTTTCGTGGGGTTAACTCATTGTTTCATTGACGCTGAAGGTCTTAAACGACTAAAACCAAACCGTTTAAAAAAAACCTGGGTGTATTAAACTTTTGTTCGAAGCTGTTCGATGAATTTGAATTTTGGTGGGAGAGGAGTGCGGGAGGTGTGGGGTTGACCCGTAGAAGGTCCGGTGCCATATTGACTGCCATTGTGGTACTCTTCCAACTATGTCCTTAAGCACCCAGCAAGAATGTATTCGCGAATTCAGATGTCTAATGAGTATTTGCAATGAATTTCACACTTCCATAAACAAAGAAATATTATGTCATGCTTCACAGAGATTACTTATAATATCTTTAATCATGACAAGTTCAAATTGTTATATATATATATATATATATATATATATATATATATATATATATATATATATATATATATATATATATATATATATATATATATATATAATAATTTTATATAAATATTTATTTCGAAGAATCTCACCAATTTATCGCTCATCGAATATTCTGTGAGTATCCGACGTCGCTACGTGATTTAAAAAATAACGATGATGGATCGGGTAGTTGTTGCTGTTGCAGAAATATCAAATTTCTCGTTTCGGTAGAAGGTGCATCTTCATTTCTAGTGGAAGATATCCAGCGGCTGAAACGTTCCGACGACTCCGTCGTTCGAGTGTGGAGACCAGCTTGATGCTAATCCCCAATTTGCCGTCAGCTTGTGGTGTTGTTGATGCTGCTGCGAGTGGTTGTTGTTTCACTGCCACCAATGAAGCCACAGACTGACATCATATCTATATATATGCTTGTTCAACTCAGAATGGTTTGTCTGACGCCAATTTGTCAAAACCGAGTACTTTGTACTTTGTGGCTAACAATTACAGCTTGTTCTCAGTGTAGTTGAAATTCAAAGACGTCCGCAAGTTTTTGATGCAAGAAAAACGCGTCTTTGCTGAAGCGCAGTACTTGGCAGTACTCTACGAGCCTTTGAAATGAAATCTTGAATATGTACTAAAAATAAAAATAAAAGTACAGGAGAAAGTTTTGAATGAAACGGCTGCTAAAGATCATTGAAAATAATTGCTTAATAATTCAATATAGTTAATGTCACGTCATTTGCAGCACAAGCCTCACAGCAACGGACTTTTATTCTACCGACCGAACAGTCTGCTAGGGTAATCATTCTTGTGTTCAAGCTCAATTTCAGACATAATTTGATGATTTTTTTATTATTGCATTATTAAGAATACAAAGAAACGAATCGATTCGACCCTAATCTATTTTAAAAAGTAATTCATATTATTATGGTGGAGCATATACCTTATCTAAATATAGTAGCTTCATTTTCCTGATGACAAAAAAACACAACTTTGTGGTCAACCTTTTCATCTTTGCTATCGGAGCCCATCATGGAAACCCTTCACCGGTATGCAAAGCACGTACAACAAAAGTGATAACAACCTCATTCCGGTCACGTCCTGGCACTTGTCGTCTGTGTCCTTGCCGGCCGTGTCGTTTCAGCAACTTTTCACGAAAATGACTCGCGTAAAACACCATGTGTCCCCATTTCTTTTACTTTTTTTTCCTTCGCCCTGATTAAGTCACTCGAATGTCGTTGACTTGACGTGTTTTGTCAACACCAGCCCACCCATTTGGAAAAAAAATAATAAAATGAGATACTACGGGCAATGAAGTGGCAACAAGCCTGACTCGACAAATCGGTGATTAGGCCTTCGTGAAGAGATGTGGAACAAATATCGGAACGAATTTATGGCGTCCTTGGCAGTGATTCGCATATTCCCATTTTTTGCGAGCATTTTGCAACTTACACTGGAATTAAAATATCTTCAAGCACTGTTTAACTAGTGGACAAGTAAACATAAAATATCCTCCTTCCTATAATTGATTGATGCATAACAATGCGGGCTACGAAAATCCTCTGTGAGTCATTAAAATGCAAAGCGTCGCTATTGCTGGAGCGTGAAAATCATCAAATTAAAACTTCATTCTGTCGATGGATTGGATTAGGCTATCCGGAAACGGTGTTTATTCAGACAAATAATGTGTTGAAGTTTCAGCGGAGGAGAATAAATTATGTATGATGATGGAGGAAGAAGACTAAATGGAACTTACTTTTACGATCGGTCGTAAAAATATTTAAGTGTCCAACGTGAATTGAGTTGTGTGAGAAAAACCGTCGTCATTGTGGATCGATAGCTATTGGCAAGGGGGATGTTATTGGTTTAGGTATTGAGGATAACTGAGGCTTAGACAAGGTTTTTGGCTTTGACGACAGAACCAACTATTCTTGTTGATATGAGTATGGGGGATGGTCGGTTCAGCCCTTCTAATTTTTTTGTTAGTTTACTTGAACAAAAATTTGAATGATTTGTTGAAATGTTTTTTTTTTCGATAACTCCGCAAAGCGATGACCGTCAGAGGCAATTTCCAATAGGAAACAACTAGACCGCATTATGCGTATATTGCAACATGTTGCGGATTATGCTAAGAAGTAAAAAGTGTTTCTCACATGTTTGTTGACATACACACACATACAGACATCACCTTAGTTTGTTGAGCTGACTTGATTGGTATGCAACACTATGCGTCTCCGAGCCTTCTACCAATAGGTTTAAAAGTGATCCTATAACCTCTACGTATACTTTGTTTATAGAAAGGCAAAAATACTATACGTGTAAGGTTGATAAACTGTAGGTTTAATTGAAACTCATGTCAAATCAGTTTTTCTCGAAATTTGCTAAAAGCAACAACGCTCCGAGTAAAGATGCGAAAATTAACACGATAGTCTGTGAGTCCAAGGGATAAACTCATTTCGTACCTTTGATGCTTGTTTGTATCGCTGACGCGTGTCCACGTTTCAGATGTACACCGGCTGATGCTAAAAGCTTCCTTTCTCACGAACGAACTGGCGTTCGACGCTGGTGTCGGTGAGACTACGAGGAAGGTCTTTTGGCTTGGTTCGTTAAAATTTCTGTGCTGGCTTGTGTGTGCTGCTGCGGTCTATGAGACTTGCCGCTTGCAAAGTAAGATTAATGGTGAGCATCTGCCATTGATTCCAAAGTTCATTTTCGTCAGTATATTAGCGTAGGAGTTATTTATTATTCAGGTCTATTCATTTGACTGAGTTACATAAGCCGCATTAGTAACTGCAAATAATTGTTGACCAACAAAAAAGATATTCATGCAAAGTATTTTGTGCACTAAACACGTAGCTCATTTGAAATTCATAAGAGAAGAGCGTCACTGTTGGTCGAACCTGTGAAAGTGATTGACCCGAGCCGTAGCCACGTTAGATCTACTGCAAACAACTTCGTTTATGCATGCAGAAAGTTACAAAAACCCTACGTCGATACTCCCTACAAACATTCTTTGCATAATAGAGGTACATCATCATCATTCATCTGTCAGTTTGCTTCAATTCATTTGATCATATTTCACTAAAGACGAATAACTTTCAATCTTTTGTTTTAATTTTTGCGAGATTATATCCGGAGTACAATGACAATGACCATATATAATATTTATGTTTCGAAATAGTCAAATTTAAAACATAAGGGTTTTTAAATTACTGAATAACAGATTAAGATTTCTCGAAAATAAAAGATGCATTATAATTCACTTTACCGGTGATGGATTGACTGTATGCTACATTTTATTTATTGAATGGCTAATCAGTCTTACCATTTTCACAACGAGTTTATTATTTACCCGACGTTTCGACACGGGAATTGTGACTTTTTCAAACAACAGAAATATTTTTCCCTTGAAAAAGACACAATTCCCGTGTCGAAATTTCCGGTAAATAATAAACTCGTTGTGAAAATTGTAAGACTGAGTAGCCGTTCAATAATTAGAATTATTATTCATGAAACATTTTAATATAATCAAACGATATATTTTTGAAGCGATACTTAACATATTCTCATATCATTCTCACAAGAATGATTTATTTGTTTTATATTTTCAATAAAAAAATGTAGATAACCAGTATTATAACGCTTTCCATAATAAAATAATGTGATACGATGTCTGTCGTATCCGTAGTATCCCCGTTTCCCTTATTAAATATTTCGCAAATATCTTTGCATGCATGGAGAAACTTAACGAATATCTAGGAGTGACCGGTATGACATGCCATCACGAGAAGTCTTTCATCCGTTCGCATACGCTCACGATAGCAGCGTAAATAAACGATGAAAAGCACACATTTCTCCGTGACTGATCTTAACGTCAGCATGAACATTGTTATGAAAATCTCATATCAACGAACCAAAAGCACGGGCACAAGGCATGGTAAAAAACATGTTGAAGGGAAAACAAAGACGAATGGGGTGCTAATCACATGATATACGAATACAATGGCAATGTTTGATACCGATACGTTTATCACAAATTAACATGAAGTTTAATGCGCGTAAAATTATTTCCAGTTATTTTTGAGAAATATTTCGCATTGAAAATTAATTTATCGATAGACAGAGTTGCAGAAAAAAAACATGGCGTAAAAGCTTACCATACAGTCATGTTGGCCTCCGAAAACTACTGAGGGCAGAATCATTTCTAGGATTAAACTCAAATAAAACTAAAAAGTGACAGAAAATGTTGAGTCAAGGCGGGCACTGAAAACGGCCTTACAATTGAGGTCGGAATATAAAAAAATCTGTAAAGATTACGACGTGTAAAACGATACTGAGGATCGGAAACATGTGTTTTTGAGGGGAGCAATACTTATGAAATATGCAAAAATATCCACTGCCTACCGGTGGGAATCGAACCCACACCTCCCAGTACGCTAGGCAGGTGCTCTACCACTACACAGTAAAAAATAAAAAGTATATTACACTCGATTTGCTGCACATCATCCCCGTCGTAAATGCTTTGTAATATTACATCATATATGAGCGACAAAAAAGTGACGTACTTCCTATTTTGCTTTCAAAATGAGGCGATGTAATGAATAAGCGACGTAATATATTCGACGTAATGGCAAGATCGATGTAAAAGCCAGTGGATTTTGTGCAGTGGGTTTTGGGGGATCGGGAATTTTCTTTCACAATAAAAATTCATTAGTATCAATTAAAAACAATTTATTATGAGACTTATTTTTCAACATTGCTTAACATTGATAAAAATTTATGGATGCATGGATGAATAAATTCTCAAATTTTTATTCAAAAACTCAATGTAATTGTCAGAATATTTTTGTCTCTGCTTCCTTTGCGGCGGCGTGATAGATTTTTCGAGTCAAGTGCAGCAAAGTGGGTCGGCTTTCGCATGTTTCATGCATTAAAAATTCTATAGAATTTCTCCAAAAGCTCCACAAGAAGTTCCTCCTAAAATTCTTTCGGAATTTCTTTCAGTGTTCCTCCAGGAATTTCTTCGGAAGTTCCTCCAGGAATTTCTTCGGAAGTTCCTCCAGGAATTTCTCCGGAAGTTCCTCCAGGAATTCCTTCGGAAGTTCCTCCAGGAATTCCTTCGGATGTTATTTCAGAAATTCCTTTTCAAGTTCCTCCAGAAATTCTTTCGGATGTTCCTCCTGGAATTCTTTCGGATGTTCCTCCTGGAATTCTTTCGGATGTTCCTCCTGGAATTCTTTCGGATGTTCTTCCAGGAATTCTTTTGGGCGTTCCTCAAGGAATTCCTTCGGAAGTTCCTCCAGAAATTCCTTCGAAAGTTCCTCCAAAAATTCCTTCGGAAGTACCTCCAACAATTCCTTCGAATGTTATTTCAGAAATTCCTTTGGAAGTTCCTCCTGGAAATCTTCCGGATGTTTCTCCTGAAATTCTTTCGGATGTTCCTCCAGGAATGTTTTGGGCGTTCCTCCAGGAATTCCTTTCGGAAGTTCCTCCAGGAATTCCTTTCGTAAGTTCCTCCAGGAATTCCTTTCGGAAGTTCCTCCAGGAGTTCCTTCGGAAGTTCCTCCAGGAATTCCTTCGGAAGTTCTTCCAGGGATTCCTTCGGAAGTTCCTCCAGGAATTTCTTCGGAAGTTCCTCCAGAAATTCCTTCGGATGTTCCTCCAGGAATTCCTTTTGAAGTTCCTCCAGGAATTCATCCGGAAGTTCCTCCAGGAATTCTTTCGGAAGATCCTCCAGGAATTCCTTCGGAAGTTCCTCCAAGAATTCCATCGGAAGTTCCTCCAGGAATTTCATCGGAAGTTCCTCCAGAAATTCCTTTGGAAGTTCCTCCAGAAATTCCTTCGAAAGCTCCTCCAGGAACTCCTTCGGATGTTCCTCCAGGAATTCCTTCGGATGTTCCTTCAGGAATTCCTTCGGATGTTATTTCAGAAATTCCGTCGGAAGTTCCTCCAGAAAGTCCATCGGAAGTTCCCCCAGAAAGTCCTTCGGAAGTTCCTCCAGAAATTCCGTCGGAAGTTCCTCAAGGAATTCCTTCGGTAGTTTCTCCAGGAATTCTTTCGGAAGTTCTTCCAAGAATTCCTTCGGAAGTTCCTCCAGGAATTCCTTCGGAAGTTTCTCCAGGAATTCTTTTGGAAATTCCTCCAGGAATTCTTTCGGAAGTTTCTTCAGGAATTCCTTCTGAAATTCCTCCAGGTATTCCTTCGGAAGTTCCTCCAGGAATTCTTTCGGATGTTCCTCCAGGAATTCTTTCGGAAATTTCTCCAGAAATTCTTTCGAAAGTTTCTTCAGAAATTCCTTCTAAAGTTACTTTGAAAAATCCTCCAGGAATTCCTTTGGAAGCTCTTCCGGGAATTTCTTCGGAAGTTTCTTCAGGAATTCCTTCGGAAGTTCTTTCAGGAATTCCTTCAAAAGTTTTTTCAGGAATTCCTTCGGAAGTTTCTCCAGGAATTCTTTCGGAAGTTCCTCCAGGAATTCCTTCGGAAGTTCCTCCAGGAATTCCTTCGGAATTTCTTCCAGGAATTTCTTCGGAATTTCCTCCAGGAATTCCATCGGAAGTTCGTTCAAGAATTCTTTCGGAAGTTCCTCCAGGAATTCTTACGGAAGTTCCTCCAGGAGTTCCCTCGGAAGTTCCTCCAGGAATTATATCGGAAGTTCCTCCAGGAGTTCCTTCGAAAGTTCTTCCAGGAATTCCTTCGAAAGTTTCTCCAGGAATTCCTTCGAAAGTTCCTCCAGGGCTTCTTTAGGATGTTACTCCAGGAATTCCTTCTGAAGCTTCTCCCGAAACTCTTTCGGATGTTTCTCCAGGGATTCTTTCGGTTGTTCCTCCAGGAATTCCTTCAGAAATTCCTCTAGAAATTCTTTCGGGAATTCCTCTAGAAATTCCTTTGGAAATTTCTTTAGAAAGTCCTTCGGAATTCTTGAAATTTTCAGTTTTAGAATTTTAAATTTTAAAGTTTTGAAATTTAAATTTTAAAGTTTTGAATTTTTTTTTAATTTTTAAATTTTCAAATTTTGATATTTTGAAATATTAGAATATTGAAATTTTAAAATTTTGAAAGTTTCTACTTTTTTAACTTTAAAAATTTTGAAATTTTAATTTGTTTTTAAATTTTTAGATCTTAATTTTTTTTAAATTGAAATTTTTGAATTTTTAATTCACCATTTTTTTTATTTTTCATTTTTTCATTTTATAATTTCATAAATTCAAAAAATTCAAAAATTTTAAAGCTTTAAAATTTGAAAAAAATAAAAGTTTAAAATTTCTGAAAGAATTTCTAGAAGAATTTCCAAAGGAATTTCTGGAGGAATTTCCGAAGGAATTTTCGGAGGAACTTCCGAAAGAATTCCTGGAGGTACTTCCGAAGGAATTCCTGGAGGTACTTCCGAAGGAATTTCTGGAGGTACTTCCGAAGGAATTCCTGGAGGAACTTCCGAAAGAATCCCTGGAGGAACTTCCAAATGAATTCCTTGAGGAACATCCGAAGGAATTCCTGGAGGAATTTCCGAAAGAATTACTGGAGGAACTTCCGAAGGAATTCCTGGAGGAACTTCCGAAGGAATTCTTGGAGGAACATCTGAAGGAATTCCTGGAGGAACTTCCGAAGGAATTCCTGGAGGAACATCCGAAGGAATTCCCGGAGGAACTTCCGGAGGAATTCCTGGAGTAACTTCCGAAGGAATTCTGGATAAACTTCCGAAGGAATTCCTGGAGGAACATCCGAAGGAATTCCTGGAGAAACTTCCGAAGGAATTCCTGGAGGAACTTAAGAAGAAATTGCTGGAGGAACTTCCGAAGGAATCCCTGGAGGAACTTCCGAAAGAATTCCTGGAGGAAAATCCGAAGGAATTCCTGGAGAAACTTCTGAAGGAATTCCTGGAGAAACTTTTGAAGAAATTCTTGGGCGAATTTCCGAAGGAATTTGTGGAGGAACATCCGAGGGAATTTCTGGAGTAACTTCCGAAGGAATTCCTGGAGGAACTTCTGAAGAAATTGCTAGAGGAACTTCCGAAGGAATTCCTGGAGAAACTTCCGGAGAAATTCCTGGAGGAACTTCCGGAGGAATTCCTGGAGAAACTTCCGAAAGAATTCCTGGAGGAACATCCGAAAGAATTCCTGGAGGAACATCTGAAGGAATTCCTGGAGGAACATCCGAAAGAACTCCTGGAGGAACTTTGGAATGAATTCCTGGAGGAACTTCAAAAGGAATTCCTAGAGGAACTTCCGAAAGAATTCCTGAATGAACTTCCGAAAGAATTCCTGGAGGAACATCCGAAGGAATTCCTGGAAAACTTCCGAATGAATTCCTCGAGGAACATTTGAAAGAATTCCTGGAGGAACTTCCGAAGGAATTCCTGGAGGAACTTTCGAAGGATTTCCTGGAGGAACATCGGAAAGAATTCCTGGAGAAACTTCAAAGGAATTCCTGGAGAAACTTCCGAAGGAATTTCTGGAGGAATTTCCGAAGGAATTCCTGGAGGAACATCCGAAGGAATTCCTGGAGGAACTTCCGAAGGAATTCCTGGATAAACTTCCGAAGGAATTCCTGGATAAACTTCCGAAGGAATTCCTGGAGGAATTTCCGAAGGAATTCCTGGAGGAACATCCGAAGGAATTCTCGGAGGAACAACCTAAGGAATTCCTAGAGAAACCTTAATTCATAAATTTTTAAATTCCTATTTTTTTTTTTATTTTTAAGTTCCTAAATTTCAAAATTTATAAATAGGAGGAATTACGGCTTCAGTAGGTTTTGTTCGATTATTGTCAGGGTTTTTTTATGACTGATTATGCTCAAATTTGGCCTAAACATTCTTTGCATAGGGGAAGTGCACCGGTTTTGGCCACCTTAGTGCCTAATTTATCCAACCCTGAAAAATACATATTTTTCCAAAATAATCGGTCAGTTAAAAGCAGCGTAGAAGTGTGAGAGATGTATCTCTTGTTGGAACTAATGAAACCCTCGTGAATTGCTTCATTTTTGGAGCTATTCACAAAATTTGCCAAATTAGGAACATGGCCAAAAACGGTACAGTTCCCCTATCAAAGAATATTGTGGCCAAATTTCATAAAATTTGGTCGACAAAAACCCCCCAGACAATAATAGAACAAAACTTTTTTTTGGCTTTATTAGCGAGACTTAAAAACAAAACTTGCCAAAGCCATTCCCCAATTTTAAATTTCAAAATTTTAAAATTTTTACATTTTATAGTTTTAATTTTTTTAAATTTATGAATTATTTATTAATTTTCTAATTTTAAAATCCTAAAATTTTAATTTCTAAGATTTTTAAATTTTTAAACTTTTAAATACCTTTAAATTTTTAAATTTCTTTAAATTTTTCTAGTTTTTAAATTTTAAGTTTTTTTAATTTTCAAATTTAAGAATCCTAAAATTTTTAAACGTTCATTTTCTTAGATTTATAAATTTTAAATTTTTGGTGTTCTAATTTTTTATTTTTTTTATTTTTGAATATTGATTTTGAAATTTTAAAAGTTTCAATTGAATTTGTAAATTTCCAAATTTGTGGATATAATTTTTTTTTAATTTTTATATTCTTTAAAAGTTTAATTTTTTAAATTAACAGCCCTGTGTTCATGGTGGCGAAACAGCCCTGTACAGAAATTTGCGTTTAAATCTGATGGTAATCTTGTTCGTTTGAAAGAGCCATATCATTCATGGGAATAATTGGGATGAATTGGATCATTCATAAAAACTTTACTTCAATACAAAATCTTCAAAACTACTTTTCTGCTTTTGTAAACAAAAATTCGAATGTCGATTTGACGAATCTGAGAGCACTCCCACGCAAACCAACACCACCAACAGGTAGTTCAAGCTTTCACCTGCCTATTGATAGTGTTGTTTGCGTGGGAGGGCAATAAGATTCGTAGAATCGATGTTTCAATCTTTGTTTACAAAAGCAGATAAGTCGTTTTGAAAATTGGGTTTTGACTTGGCAGCGTCGCACATTCTGGTTGGAAATGCTCACCCTCTCGAGTATCCGCGGGATTGTCCACTTTATTCGAGCAATCGTTGTGTCGAGGTAGCACCAGTTCTCCTTCGCCTTGCTGTCTGACTAGTGTTACCAGATTCGGTTTGACTTAAAAGAGTACATTTACAAAAAGTGAAAATAGAGTACAAAAGAGTACAATTCATGATTTTTTTTTATCTATAATTCAAGTTTGATATTGTACCGTTTTGACTCAAATCCCGAACATGACTCCTATTTCGAGCACCTGGATTTAAATTACCATTTCGGCATTAATCGCGTGGTTCTTTCCATGGGATGGATGTTGAATTTGATTGTAATCTTGATCTTCCGTACGGAAAACCGATGGAATATTGAATTCTAGCACGCTGAAGCGCCAGTGTTCGGAATATGAGTTATGTTCGGGATTTGAGTAAAAACGGTATAGTTTTGTTAATATTTGTAGGATGAAATTGTATCGCTAAATGTGTATGAATTCAACAAAATTAACACCGACAGGTATTGTGACAAAATAGCGTATCAACCGCTTTCGTGAGTTATAAAATCCATTTTCTTTTCCTATATAAGTGAAAAAGTTGAAGAACTATTCATAGAATAAATTCCATAAAGAAACTATCTAATATTTTCAAATTTATTGGGAAATTGAAAAGATCAACTCTTCATAGGAAAAATGGTGTACCGTTTTAATTCAAATTCCGAACGTGCCTCATATTCCGATAGCTCGCTTTTAAATGGCCATTTTGGTTTTATTCGTATAATTCTCTCCATAGGATCTTGAATTCATTTGTAATCTTGATCATCAGAACTGAAAACCAATGGAATTTTTAGTTTTAAGGTGCCAAAACGCCAGTGTTCGGCGGAATATCAGTCGTGTTCGAGATTTGAGCCAAAACGGTATGAAACAGTCTGATATCTGAAAAATAGGTTTAAAAGCTTGAATGAATGCAGCCTGTAGTATGATAACGAACGTTTAAATAATGTTCCCAATTCCCATGCATGGTTGGACAATGTTCTCGGTCCAGCTTGCAGTTTGTCAGTGCCATATTTGATATGATCGTGCTGGCTTCCAAACTTTTTTAACTCTTTATTAAAGAGATTTTCAGCCTAGGGCTGGCTCATCTATTACTTTCCAGAATTTTGATATCTAAATTTCGAAAAACTGGAGACCTATCTTAAATTTCGCCGTGTCTAGGAACAGTTAAATAAATTAAATATGAAAATAATAAATACGTTCAATTCGAAACGTGACATACACAATCTTAGCGTACTTTTTTGTACAAACTAAGGAAAATTGATTCACTTTGCAATGTTAGATTTAAAAATCAAGTTGATACTGACAAAATTTAAAAGAGTACATATAACCATTTTCTCCGAAAAAGAAGAGTACGTAATTTTTCTGCCCCAAAAAGAGTACATGTACTCTTAAAAGAGTACGTCTGGTAACACTATGTCTGACAAAACCAAAAAAAAATGACTTCCGATTCATAATCAACGATGGAGTACTTACCTATCGGAATGATCTCTTTACAGCGTCCTGCAATCAAATCGTTCGTGAGAAAAAAGTTCGCCAAATCCTGCGATGACTACAATGAAAAGAGTATATTATCATATGTACAATTTGAAATGAAATGCAATTCCCGCTGATCGGAAACTTACCTTCATGCTTCAAATGAACTTCCGAATAAAGTATCTCGATGACGGATCCCGTATTTTCAGTTGTGAAACACAATGACAGAAATCACTACTCCGGTTGTGGACGTTCAGCGCACCACTAGTTTACTGAAAACGCACTTAATTAACTGCATAAAAAGTCTTTTTCCGCACTAAAACATTTTTACTAAACAAGCAGCACGAGAGAAAATTCAATCTGTTTGACAGTTCGTCCTGGGATTAGTTCGGGCGCGATCGCACCATTTTTATGCAATTTTACATTGATTATACACAATAATATATCAGAATAGGTAATAATGTGCAACATTTTCAACTGGCATGATGTGCATCACTTTTATGTAATAAAATACCGATTTATACTGGTAATTTTGTGTACTTTAAGCGTAACAGAAAAAAATATTTTGCCCGTCAGATTTTACGTTGAGTAATGTAATAAAACATCGAAATAGCTTAAAAATACAACAAATTGATTATTACGTAGACTTTTTGAGTACATCAACCAAAATTGCGTCGCAGCATATTAATATTTTTTTTGCTGTGTAGGCTACGGTAAACTTAGTGCTACCCTCATTAAGTTACCCTACTGATAAGGTGATAGATACGATCTAACCCCTTACGTCAATTAGCAGATCAATCACAATCATCCATACTCTCTCTTCTCAAACACGTGCTTTAGGTTTTCTTTTTCCTGCTCTAGCGTGTTGAATGTCAACAATTTTCTCCCTTCGGATGATAGGGAAACTGGAGAGACTTGATCCCTTTTTTATATCCAATGTCTTCTTCTTCTTATTCTTCTTCAATGGCTTTACATTCGAACTGGAACTAGTTTCTGCTTTTCAACTTTGTATTTTTTTAGCAGTATTTCTTCAGCTATTAATAGCAAGCTTTTTTGTTTCCGCCAGTTGCATACACAGATAGAAAAAGTTGTTGAAATTTACACGAAAGTAATGCACATAAAGGGAATGCCAAAAAGAGCGTAATTTTAAATGATATTTTCGCTTGAATGTATGCAATTTGTTTTGCATTATGTCACTATTTATTCGATTAAGTGGTATAATGCCATACAAATTGCATACATTTAGGGTAAAACTGATGGAAAAGATTAATGAATGCTCAGAATGGTGTAATTTTCCGCGTCTGTATTTTTTACGCGCTGATTAGTTTTCATTATTTTTTTCTGTGTAGGTATGCACAGACCATTTAGGAAAATTACACCATTCTGAGCATTCATTAATCTTTTCCATCAGTTTTACCCTAAATGTTTGCAATTTGTATGGCATTATGTCACTAATTCGTATAAATAGTGACATAATGCAATACAAATTGCATACATTCAAGCGAAAATATCATTCCCTTTATGTGCATTACTTTCGTGTAAATTTCAACAACTTTTTCTATCTGTGTGTATCAAGAACAATGGATACACTATTTCAAGAGTTTCGACTCTCTTTCCCACCCGAAAACAACCTGGGGTGGACAGCCCAAGCAGCACAACTTGTTTCACTACTGAACATTTCACTATGTAGCAACTATTCGGAAAGAAACAATCTTTGCGTATGTGCCATCAAATATAACTCTCTTGCAATCCAAAAAGCGCAAGAGGTGGAGCCTACGGAAACATCCTTCGATTGCAATAAAATTTCAATAATGTTGCAAAATACTACAGCGGAAAAAAAAATAAAATAAAAATATAAAACTGGATTCGATTTATGAATCTTGTAATTGATAGTCCTTCACTTTACCACAGCACCATTCAACACTTCGAAGGAACTGCATGTTGACTCACCATAAAAAACCATACAATTATGAAGTTTTATACTTGGGTTTTCTGTTACTTGATTGCACCATCACCAGAAAAAAATGTGAGTTGTCAAAACGTTGAACGATGCTAAATTAAACATGAAGACACATTCAACTTATCTGCAACTTAATTTAAACAAATAAATAAATTTTGAAAGACGCATTGATGTTACATGGTAAAAAAATATGCAACTTGATAATTTTGTTTCGTGTTTGAAACATAAAGTGCAGTATTCTTTGGTTGTTTGTTTCCAAATGTCAAACACGTACTACATTGCAATGGTAATTACACATTGATCACAACTCGAACGTTTTTGACATCTTGATGCAACTTTTTTGTACTTTGATGTTTTTCCAATGTCTTTAATGAAACTGAATAGAAACAAGGTGCTTTTTGGAAGATGTTGCGTGTGCTACTTGGGAGAGAATCGAACTCGCCATTTCCGAGTTTGCTCGCAAGGCTAACTGGAGACCCAATGTATCACAGCCAAAATTGAAAGAATTCATCCGTTTTTCGCACAGGCTGTAAGAAACGTAAAATTTAATTTTTCCTATTTTTGATAGATTGCAAATTATTGTTGCTATTAGCACACAATCGATTTTCGGGGGGAGTTGATTCCTCTTTAAGAACTTGATTTTATAAAAGTAGAAAAGTGCTCTCTGATTTTTTGAATATTTTTCCTTCAGAACACGCGGCGTTTTGGACTTGTTGTGAGTATTTATTCATTAACGAGTTTTGTGATGAAATTTGTTAGTGTACGTATTAATAGAAATTTAAAGAGGCTTGATTCCCCTTTATAATATTTACTGGATAAATATTTTTGCGAGCCAACTCTTCAGCATATTTGTAAAACATACTTTTATTCCGTGCCGATTGTTTGAACGAGCCAGACGTGTGTGTTGTGTCTCATCACGGGTTTTGTTCCCTTGTTCGGTAGTGCAAAAGTAAGTGTATAGTGCGTTACTCTACCTACCTATTGTGGACAGATCCAAGGCAATCGCATCGGTGAAGGAAGTAACGGCTTCAGGTGACGCCAGTGAAGTACGCTACTGTCTGCATACAGCAGCAAGTGCAGAAATAAAGGGCTTTGGGACAGTTCGTCGAATAACATTTTGTCGAATGACGTTTAGTCGACTGACATTTAGTCGAAAGTACATTTGGTCGATGGGACATTTAGTCGAATGGACATTTAGTCGAATGGAAATTTAGTCAAATGGGCATTTAGTCGAATGGACATTTTGTCGAAAGGACATGAAGTCGAAAGGACATGAAGTCGAAAGGGCATTTAGTCGAATGGAAATTTAGTCGAATGTTGAAAGTGTTTAGTCGATTAGAGGAATTCAGTAGACGTGAGGAAGTTGGGGCCCTCCTTAGCCGTGCGGTAAAACGCATGGCTGCAAAGCGAGACCATGCTGAGGGTGGCTGGGTTCGATTCCCGGTGCCGGTCTAGGAAATTTTCGGATTGGAAATTGTCTCGACTTTCCTGAGCATAAAAGTATCATCGTGTTAGCCTCATGATATACGACTGCAAAAATGGTAACTTGGCTTAGAAACCTCGCAGTTAATAACTGTGGATGTTAAAAATGCGGCATAATTAAAATTGAAATTTTTTTGAAAAAATACATTTGAAATATTAAAATAAATTTTATTATAATAGTAGATGGAAGTGTCTACAATAAGACTTCATATTCCAAAATCTCTCTTTGATACTTGGGTTTTCAAACCCCAAACTTTTGAAGGTAACTGCAATAACAGACGCATGAACGCACTTAGCCACGCTCAATGCGGTTTAAAGTTTCTAAGCCCCGGGAGGCTATGCATACAACAGCAACGACTTACTAACGCCCACACTTCTACATCGAGAAATCTCACATTGATGGTTGCATAGTACTGTTCCTAACTAAACTGGCACCTTTGGACCTCTGCGGGCAGTATTTCTTTCGGCAGAACAAATTTCAAAAACCTGGCCGAGGTCTTGTTGATAACGTTTGTTCGTGTACGCGACATTTTATGATAAATCATTCGACTCGGGGAAACTGAATAAGCTATTTAAGATTTTTGAATAGAACTTTTTAAGTGATTTTCTCATAAATATAAGTTCATCATTATATAGACCTAAATCAGATGGATTAAGACAGTTAATTTATTGATTAGTTTCATTATTATTTTTTAATATTTATCGAAGTAGTCGAAGTAGTAGTCGAGACGAGTTCACTATTATACCATTTAATTTCACCACGTTTTAATCTTTAAAGATGCGTATTTCGACCTCATTTATAAGCCTTAAGTCGAGTCAAGTACGAAACACTGAAGATGGTCGCAGTGAAATAAATTGTTCAGTACTAACTCGTCTTATGACAGGTGAATACATCCCACTAAAAGAGCTTAATTATTTTCTTAATTTCTTGAAGTCAAATATAATTAAAAGTCAATATAGCTGGTTGTACTGTGGGTAAATATCTTTTTTATTCATTTAATGTATAAAAATGAGTGTTGTGTTGTGTATTCCTGTTAGTATTTACTCTAAAGAGAATAATTCAACAGATTTTTCACTTGTCCTGCATATACTGACGGAAATGGGTGATATCGCCGAAATACTACTTCACCCTATGTCACATCAATTGAAAATTTGCTTTCTGTGTTTATATTGATATGTTCAATTTGATGCTGAACAAAAATTGAGCCAATTTGTCCGGATATCTAACAAGCTCGGTAGGTTTTATGAGGAATATTTTTCCGTGACAGATTTCACCTTGTCAAAATTCATATTTCTTACAAGTTGAAATCAAATTTTATATAGAGCACTGATTCTATACTTTTTCATCTTTGAATAGGGGAGAACAGAGTGCAAATTGATGCATCAGAACCCAAATGACAGTCAATTTGGGAAAATATGTCTAAACAACCGCCACTCTTCATTACTAATTGTTCGTCAAAAACTAATGTTTCGCCAAACTATTTGCATACCAAATATTTTATTTGATAATTTATGCATTGGAAAATATGGGAAACACATAGATAATGTCAAAAATTGAGTTTGAAAAATTGGTGCTCCGGTGGACCTGTCCGAAGAATATGTATTTGTATATCGTAGAATGGGCCTTGCAGAATGCATATGGTTTGTTGGACTTTATTTGAAACGTACATGTGTTGTGAAAAACGATGTACGTGCCAAATAAAATCCAACAAACCACATGCATTCTGGAAGGTCTATCCTATGAAATTCAAATATTATTCTCGAAATGAAAAACCGACTTAAAGCTTTGTAGAATAAATAAACAACATTTCTATGAAAATACGTACATTTGTGAATTAAGTTCCGTTTGTCGCAACAAATTTACGTGCCAAATAAAATCCAACAAACCATATGCATTCTGTAAAGCTTATTCTACGATGTTCAAACTTTATTCACAAAGTGAGAGCCAAAATTCAACTTTGCAGAGCAAAGAAACCAAATTTCTATGAAAATACGTACTTTTTTGAAATAAAAAGCCTTTTCACAACAAATGAACGTGTCAAATAAAATTCAACAAGCCATATGCATTCTGCAAGGTCTATTCTACGATATTCAAACTTTGTTCTCAAAGTGCGAAGCCGAAATACTGCTTTGCAGAACAGAGATACCTATTTTCTATGAAAAAACGTACTCTTGTAAATTAAATTAAAACAAATGTACTTGTCAAATAAAATCCAACATATAAATATAAGTTAATTGTCTATATTCCGGGTATTAAACCACCCGACTTATGTATTAATTTACAATGTTCTGAAAACTCATATGTGACTATGTACATTATGTGGAAGATATTGATTTGAAAAACGTATTGGAAGTAACCACTTTCCCTTCGATGGGACTTGAACCCACGACTCTCAGTACGCACTAGTCTAGTGATCCCATAGCTTTTCCGTTACACCTTGGTGTGCGAAAAGGACAAAAATACGAATATATATCATTTTGAATGGGTCCGTGACACGCCCAGCACCCCCTATCTACCGTAGATCCGGCCCTGTAACTGCAAGCCTACCATACAAGGAGTTATTTTCTCTAAATGGGTGGCACCATCCCCGAGTAAAATTTATGAATATGCTTTTGTTTCCACGCTACGTGGCATAAAGAATGATGTATCAAGTTTACCGTTCTATGGTAGAAATTATGGTTCATATGACTACATATCATGAAGTTGCTGTATATGTCAAATTTAAATTTTATATATGAAGTCATGAACACTTCGGGGAAATGCTGTTTCGCTATTTTCGTGAGCTTCGCAACGTCAATGAAAAATACAGTCTGTATTTTTTTCTTTATTAATGAGGCTTTTAGCCCTGGGCTGATTCACCTCAGAGCATATAACTAAGAGCAGACAGTACTATGACAAAGTTTGTAATTTCATTTGATTTGATGTGAAATATTTATCGCAGTATTCAAAACTCTTTCTACATTATACATTCAACAGTTTTGTTTTCCACTTCACAACATTTAGAATGCGATTTACCTGTAACGAAAAAGATATTCTTCGTGAGCTTATACGCAGCGTATCCTAACTCCATTTGAATTTAAGATAAATTTCATTCAAATTTATTTCGGTTCGAAAAATGCAAATCGCTATGTCCACGAACTTAACCCGCGGACATTTCCATACATATTTTAGCTTAATTGCCGTTCTGCTCCCGCTGAACGGCAATTTAAATTTTGCCTCTCCAGAGTGACAGAACCTCGCAAGAAATATGGAGGTCAAACTGAAACGGCTCCCATCAGGTTGTTGAGGTAGCAACCAGCACAGCCAGCCAGCCAGCGCCAGCGGGAGGGCTACAGATAGTGGGATGCCATCATCGGTGTTGCTTCTGCACTTGGTGGTTCTGTATGCACTCTGTCTGTGAACAAGCGGAGCTGAATTTTTCAATGTCTACTATTTTACACAGCCGTTGCAGAGCGCGTGACGATGACGGTTCTTTCGTGGCCGTGGCTTCAACCAATGTGGTGCTTCATGTAGTTAACTCGCATCGCATCCCTTTCGTTCTAAGAGTGTCGTTGAGAATCTGTCCCGCAACGGCCGGGAGTCTTACAGTTCAAGTGCTATAAATTTTCTACTAAATGTTATATGTAGTCTTTGTGAGGCGTACCAGTAGAATGGGTTTGTCAGCTAACGTCGCTATAGTGAACATGAAGGTTGCTGCATTCGAGATGAAGCAGAGGAGATTTATTTTAATTGTGACGAATTATGTATCTTGAGGGAAAAATAGGCTGCGATTTATTGTGCATTGTATGTTGCGCCTGATTACTTGTTTGTTTTTTGAAGCAAAAATAAATTATTTCACGAAAACCCAAATTTATTCATTCAGTTGTAATGCTGCCAGTTTTGACTTGAAATAGTATCAGCTCAAAGCTTAACTTTAGATTAAATTCTCTTTTAGGTGATCTAGTCAAGTCCGCTTTTTTAAATTTTACCTAATACAAACTAAAATATCGTATCAGAAATATGCCATTAGGAAAATCCTGATTAAAATTCTTGCTCGGCCGAAAGAAGCAATATAATGAAAACACGAAATGTGCAGGCTCATCGTGAATCGTATTAGCTAACTCATTGTCTCGGGTCATTTCCCCTTTTCACGGTCTCTTGCGTCAATTCGATTTCATTACTTTCATTTACTCAATAAGGACACTCTTTACTTTCTTTCACTCAAATAAGGGCTACATTAATCACAGTAATAAAAACTATTCTGGAAAAATCAATTATAGATAGCACAGCGCGGGCCGAATGACGACATAGGCACATAATAGATAAAAGATAAAGACCAGGAACGCTTCTCGTTCAACGATTACACTGAATGAAAGGTTTCGCCAGTTTCTGTGTGATTTATGTAGAAGTTCTGTAAAGTTATCACTCAATTCATTATAAGATAAATCTAAACAAGTTATATGAGTAACACATAATATATCATGATTATAGACCATTCCGATAATTATAAATACACTAAGAAAAAGTCGGCAATTGAATTAGCGTCTGAAATTTCATGAAAATGTAGATGCCTTCTATAGATTATATCTTTCACGTGATGTATTAGTTCCGAATTTTTTGCTTAAAACTAAGAAAATATAAAGCTTTATTTTTGGAACGTTCTTCTTCTTCTTCTTATTGGCATTACGTCCCCACACTGGGACAGAGCCGCCTCGCAGCTTAGTGTTCATTAAGCACTTCCACAGTTATTATCTGCGAGGTTTCTAAGCCAGGTTACCATTTTTGCATTCGTATATCATGAGGCTAACACGATGATACTTTTATGCCCAGGGAAGTCGAGACAATTTCCAATCCGAAAATTGCCTAGACCGGCACCGGGAATCGAACCCAGCCACCCTCAGCATGGTCTTGCTTTGTAGCCGCGCGTCTTACCGCACGGCTAAGGAGGGCCCCCGTGGAACGTGTTTATAGTAAATTTCTAGAAAAGAACATATGAACAAAATAATGTTCAGTTCAATCAAAATGAATTACCTATATTCCGGGGATTTAACCACCCGACTGGACATTAAATTACAATGTTGTGAAACTCATATGTGAATATGTACATTATGTGGAAGATATTGATTTGAAAAATGTATTGGAGGTAACCACTTTCCCTTCGATGGGACTCGAACCCACGACCCTCAGTACGCTAGACTGGTGCTTTAACCAACTAAGCTACAAAGGACCTCCGTCGGCCTTCGCAACCTAGCGGCTACTGAATGATCTCGAGATTCCCAAACTGGACGCATAGTCAAATCACTCGCAATCCATTTGTCAAGCCAACACTTCCACATGTGTATAGTACACGTTCACATCAAAGGAGGGTGAGTATTTAGAATGTCTGGCGATGTCTTCTAATCGATGATTATCTAGACCAGCGGTTCTGTACCCCAGCATGTACCCCTGGGGGTACTATCGCTGGCCCTAGGGGGTACCTCGGACAAAAATGCGTAATGGCGGACATATTACAATTTCAATCAAAATTCATTGATAAAGTTTTGATAATTGTGTATTTTCTATTTCAAAAATTTATATTGTACAAAATATGTAATGCGATCAATAAATCCCAATTCAATCCTGCCTTCCTCAACCAGCACAATGTATGAAGGGCTGCGGAACAAAAGATCAAACAAACAAAACGTCGAATGAACAAAATGATTTTTTTTTTCACTAAAACTTGGTTGCTTCGTTGCAAGAGGAATATAAGCCTCCTTTTACGCCTCTCGGAAGCCTTCTTCCAAGCAGCTCGAAGGCTTCCTTTCAAGAGGCTCGGAAGCCTCCTTTCAAGTGGTTAGGCTGCCTTCTTTCAAGAGGCTCGGAAGCCTCCTTTCAAGAGGTTCGGAAGCCTCCTCTCAAGAGGGTCGGAAGCCTCCTCTCAAGAGGGTCGGAAGCCTCCTCTCAAGAGGCTCGGAAGCCTCCTCTCAAGAGGCTCGGAAGCCTCCTCTCAAGAGGCTCGGAAGCCTCCTCTCAAGAGGCTCGGAAGCCTCCTCTCAAGAGGCTCGGACGCCTCCTCTCAAGAGGCCTCAAGCCTCCACTCAAGAGGTCTGGAAGCCTCCTCTCAAGAGGCTCAGAAGCCTCCTCTCAAGAGGCCTCGAGCCTCCTCTCAAGAGGCTCGACAACCTCCTCTCAAGAGGCTCAGAAGCCTCCTCTCAAGAGGCTCAGGCCTCCTCTCAAGAGGCTCAGAAGCCTCCTCTCAAGAGGCTCAGGCCTCCACTCAAGAGGCCTCAGGCCTCCTCTCAAGAGGCTCAGGCCTCCTCTCAAGAGGCTCAGGCCTCCTCTCAAGAGGCCTCAGGCCTCATCTCAAGAGGCCTGGAAGCCTCCTCTCAAGAGGCTCAGAAGCCTCCTCTCAAGAGGCTCAGAAGCCTCCTCTCAAGAGGGTCGGAAGCCTCCTCTCAAGAGGCCTCAGGCCTCCTCTCAAGAGGCTCAGAAGCCTCCTCTCAAGAGGCTCAGAAGCCTCCTCTCAAGAGGCTCAAGCCTCCTCTCAAGAGGCTCAGAAGCCTCCTCTCAAGAGGCTCAGGCCTCCTCTCAAGAGGCTCAGGCCTCCTCTCAAGAGGCCTCAAGCCTCCTCTCAAGAGGCTCAGGCCTCCTCTCAAGAGGCTCAGGCCTCCTCTCAAGAGGCTCAGAAGCCTCCTCTCAAGAGGCTCAGGCCTCCTCTCAAGAGGCCTCAGGAAGCCTCCTCTCAAGAGGCTCGGAAGCCTCTTCTCAAGAGGCTCGGAAGCCTCCTCTCAAGAGGCTCGGAAGCCTCTTCTCAAGAGGCTCGGAAGCCTCCTCTCAAAAACCTTTCTAGAGGCGCGAAAGCCTCTTTTCAAGAGGCTCAAAAGCCTCCTTTCAAGAGTCTTGGAAGGATCCTTTCAAGAGGCTCGGAAGCCTCCTTCCAAGAGGCTCGGAAGCCTTCTTTCAAGATGCTCGGAAGCCTCCTTTCAAGAGGCTCAAAAGCCTTCTTTTCTAGAGGCTCAAAAGCCTCCCTTTCAAGAGGCTCGAAAATCTACTTTCAAGTGGTTCGGGAGCCTTCTTTCATGAGGCTCGGCAGCCTCCTTTCAATAGGCTCGGAAGCCTCGCTTCAAGAAGCTCAGAATTCTTCTTCTTCCAATATGCTTGGAAGCATACTATTAAGAGGCTCAGAAGCGTTCCTTCAAGATGCAACGGAAGCTTCCTTCTAAGTGGCTCGAAAACCGCCTTCAAGAGGCTCGGAAGCCTCTCTGAAAGATACCTCTAATAAAGAGGCGCGGAAGCCTACACCAAAGGGACTCGAAAGCATAAAGGAGCTTCCCTTCAAAGGGCTCGGAATTATGTTTTCAAGAGGATTGGAAGCCTACTTTCGAGATGGGGTACCTCAAATCATGCAAAAGTTTGAAGGGGTTCCTCTCAAGAAAAAGGTTGAGAACCGCTGATCTAGACCGAGAAAGAAGTTTAACCCTGCCACCTTCAGCATAGTCTTGCTTTGCAGCCACTCATCTTCCCGCACGGCCAAGACTATTGCCCCTTACAAATCCTATTATATCTGGCAGACGGACCGAATAGGATAGATAGGGATAGACGTTTTCATGGATAATTCCTTATTTCTTCTTTTCGGCTTATACCGAGAAAAATTATTCATTTAAAGAAGGTATTATACCCTCCCTGTGCTTTGTACTGGGCAGACGCATCCATTTAAAGAAGGCATTACCTCTCCCTTCGCCTTGTCCCGAGCAGACGCGAACTTTTAAAGAAGGCGTTATCAACTCCTTTTGACTCATACCGGGCAGACGCATCCATTTAAAGAAGGCATTGCCCCTCCCTTCACCTTGTCCCGGGCAGACGCATCCATTTAAAGAAGGCATTACCCCTCCCTTCGTCTTGTCTCGGGTAGACGCATCCATTTAAATGAGCCATTACCTATCCCTTCGCCATGTCCCAGGTAGAAACGAACTTTTAACGAAGGCATTATCAACTCCTTTTGACTCATACCGGGCAGACGCATCCATTTAAAGAAGGCACTGCCCTTCAGTTCACCTTGTCCCGGGCAGACGCATCTATTTAAAGAAGACATTTCCTATCCCTTCGCCTTGTCCCGAGCAGACGCGTTTTTTAAAGAAGGTATTATCAACTCCTTACGCCTCATACAGGGCAGACGCATCCATTTAAAAAAGCGTTACTCTTCCATTCGCCTTATACCAGGCAGACGCGTTCTTTTAAAGAACTCGTTATCAACTCCTTTCTCCTCATATTGGACAGACGCATTCATTTAAAGAAGACTTTACCTCTCCCTCCTCCTTATACCGGGCAGACGCATTCTTAGAAGGCATGATCAATTCCTTTCGCTTTATACCGGGCAGACGCATCCATTCAAAGAAGGCATTATTTTTCCCCTTTGCTTTATACCGGACAGATGCGTTAATGCATAGAATGAACTTCCTTTCCTCTGTGCATACCGAGCAAACGTGTCCATTTCAAGAAGGCATTCTTTTCTCACTTTGCCTTATACCGACCTTCTTTCATTGCTTTAAATCACAATCCAAAAAAATTTAGACCTGATTACATGTAATTATGCAGAATTCAGTAAATATTTCAATGATAATTATTCCAACTGAATTCCGCCAAATGACGGAAAAGAATTGCGGTGAAAAGGTACATTCCGCGAAGTGAGTTTCGGAAAAAAAGGTGCATTTCGCGAAATGTGTTTCGGAGATTTGGTACATTCCGCGGAATGTCGTACCGCAAAAAAAATGTTTTTCGGCGAAATAGAATACAACGCATTGTTCTTCATATCTTTCAGATTTCGATAGAATAAGATGGGAGGGATTTTCTAGATTGTTAACCCTTTTTTCGGCAGTCTCCCAGACGTGCTTTGTGATTTTCAAAACCACAGACCATTTTCTCACAATTCATATCTCTCAGATTTCATTAGAACAAGCATGGTTTATGTACACTGTCTATTGTATAAGTTATAAACTAAATTAATTTTAACCAAAATCTATGCTTCTAGGACTCACCCTGGGATTTTCTTTTTTTTTCGGCTGTCTCCCAGATGCGCTTTGTGATTTTCCAAACCACAATTCATTTTCCATCGGTCTCCCAGACGCGCTTTGTGATTTTCCAAACCACAATCCATTTTCGAGCGGTCTTCTAGGCGTGCTTAGTGATTTTCCAAACCACAATCCATTTTCAAACGGTCTTCCAGATGCGCTTTGTGATTTTCCAAACCACAATCCATTTTCCAGCGGTCGTCCCGACGCGCTTTTGTAATTTTCCAAACCACAATCCATTTTCCAACGGTCGTCCCGACGCGCTTTGTGATTTTCCAAATCACAATCCATTTTCGAACGGTCGTCCGACACGCTTTGTGATTTTCCAAACCACAATCCATTTTCCAGCGGTCGTCCCTACGCACTTTATGATTTTCCAAACCACAATCCATTTTCCAGCGGTCGTCCCAACGCGCTTTGTGATTTTCCAAACCACAATCCATTTTCCAGCAGTCTCCCAGACGCGCTTTGTGATTTTCCAAACCACAATTCATTTTTCGCGCTTTGTGATTGTCCAAACCACAATCCATTTTCCAGCGGAGGTCTAGACGCGCTTTGTGATTTTACATTACATTCTACAAAATTCAAACTTTATTCTGAAAATGAGGAGCCGAAATTTAGCTTTTCAGAGGAAAGAAACCAAATTTCTATTAAAACACGTACTTTTGTGAATTAAATTCCGTTTTTCACAGCAAATGTACGTGCCAAATGAAACCCAACAACCCACATGCATTCTACAAGGCCTATTTTACAAAATTCAAACTTTATTCTAAAAGTGTGGAGCCGAAATTTTGTTTTACAGAGAATTTCTATGAAAATACGTACTTTTGTGAATTAAAATCCATTTATCTCAAAAACTGGACGTGTTACATAAAATCTGAATATGTATATAAATTCAGCGTAAAAAAATGTATTGAGTACATTGAAAATGGGAGCGTAAAAAAGCTCAATTTTGTTAGCTAGTGTCATCTGTTTCATTCAGTTACAGAAATATTTCGGAACAAATGGAGAAACATTTCCTTTCAGCATAACTTACTTGACCTTTAACTCCTAGACTTGCTGATATCCTGCTGCTTATATCTGTATTCAAATAATAAAAAAATGGTATATTATTGAATGAAAGCAAACATCGGAATGGTAGATCATTGAATGATTTATCATTCTTTGCAGGGTAATTTTACTCAGTGTATCGTTATCATGGCTTTCTTTGTGCTGCCATTGTTGTCGCGTGCTTTCTCCGACAAACGTGAAGCACCCAAAATAAAAGTAAAACAAACTTTCATTGGTGACGACGACAACGACCGTCTCTATACTTTCTTTGTGTCAACTGATTTGATATGAAACTGAGAAGGGTTCCATGCCGAGGGAAAAGTGTTCCTTCTACAGGCTGAGCTCAAACCAATGGTGTTATTTATGTAGGTGAACTGAAAGGATGACGAAAATTTGATGGAAAATATGATACCTCACATCACGTAGTTTTCTATGAAAATTGATTCAAAGCAGATAAGTCGAGTCAAGTACGAGAAACTTAAGACGGCCTAACAGTCGAGGTCGAATACGTATCTGCAAAGATTACAAAACGTAGTGGAATTGAATGGAAAGTACTAAACTCGTCTTAGACGGTTGTATTACCCAGAGTTTTGTCTCACTGGTACACACACCAAGTGAAAGTAAAACCTATAGGTCATACTTCAACTTTTAATAAAAGGCTATCCATTGTGCTACTCAGTTCGATGAATTGAGGTGATGTCTGTATGTGTGTATGTTCTTTCAGAAACATCATCAAGTGAAAACCTGTTGTTGATCTAAACTCGTTAAGTTAAATTTAACACTAATATACATGATTAGACAACATTTTCATCGTGTAACGCACTAATGTGAACGATTATCAAAAGAAATATCCCACACCTCCAGAATGCATGCATATTAGAATTGCTATTTCTTTATGCGATACCTGTTCACACGAATTTCAACGCTTACCAGTCGAGAAAACGCTTCCTATGTACAAAAATAAAAGCAATATACGTGATTTTTTTCCAACACTGCACGGTAGTGCATGCGATGTTCATGATATTAAAGCGAGTAATATTGATGTTCATTGCGATGTAATTTATGCAAACAAACTCTGTATGACAAATAATCCGATTTCATTCGAGTTTGATCAGGAGAATATGCGATGTCAACAAATGTGTGAGGTATGAGCTCGCATAATAGCCTATATACTGTGCGGGAACAATTATAAATAAACTGACTTAAGAGCTGAGCAGCAGGTACGTTTGCGTACGTTTTGACAGTTTTTCCATGGGAAACTGTCAAATCGTACGCAAACATATTTATTCTGCTCAGCTCTTTACTTCCCATCACAATCCGAGTATGATGAAATTTGTAACAATAAACGATTTTAATTGCACATTTTCATGCGAAGTGTAGTTGTCTGGGATGTTGTGGTGGTTTGTAACTTTTATAGAACTTTTCTCTCGCCAGACAAAAAATTAGTATGAATCTAAGCCTCGGGTTCATAATGGAAAATACTGTTTACGAACGAACCACCTGCGGGGTAAAACTGATACCTACATACATTTTGCTTCCGGGAGAAAGAGATCAACTTCCAGATAGGGTAAAGTTGACGTTCTCATGGCAACCTAACTCACATTGTCCCGCATTCTCATACAATTGTTTAGAACAGATAATACTAAACTGTCCTCTTCACATGGCTTGCATCCTTTAAGGATGTGATGTGGGTTGATCCCGATTGCTTGTTATCAGTCAACGTAGCGAATGGTGCACCTCTCCTGCCGTGTTCCAACATGACCCATCATACAGCCAACGACTGACAAATAGCAGAAAATGTTACCTGTCCACAACACATCCCGGCTGGACGTCATGACGAGCAGTATATGCACACGCGGCGGTGGCCCACCGTCACAACGGCTGCCGACCGACACGGTAGTGTGGGAAGTGCAATGCCACAACTCGGCAGTATACGTATGTAGGTCGATAGTCACTATTTTTAGTCCGGTACAATCAAACCGAGGAGAAAGAACCTGGTCATTAACGAGACATTTGCGTTCCCACCACAATATCAGTCGACGGCATTTATAGACCCGTTTTAATGGTGACTATGGGACCCTAATTAACTAGATGGTATGGAATAGGAAGAAATAGTTTGCTTAAATGTGGGAGTCAATTATCACTCAGCTGGGACCGGTGTGATAACGAGTGTAGAATGGAAAACAACGAGTTACCACTTCAAGAAGTTTTTTATCGTATGATAGAAACAGATATACACGGTCTGACGCATGGATCAAAGTCCTTTTTGCGCTTAAATACCCGATCGCAAGCATGCCTAATACCAGCCTCATACGGCATACTGTGCAAATATACATTTATTGATCATCTTATACAGAGATTGAAGAGGATAAGAGAAATAAGAGATTTGATGAGAATCGTTAATACTAACTAAGTGATTAGTGTTTCACAAATTTTGAACGGCCAGACTGCAAATATGGAATAATGGAGACGCACGGTCAATATTAAAGGTTACCCAGTTTGGAACTACATATTAATATATTGCCTTTAGTTCTATGTTTGGAAATTTACCTTAGCATTTCCACATCTTTATATTCAAGTTCACTGGTAAAGAACATGTTTATTAATTTATGAAAGCATTCAAAGAAATTTTCGAGGTATATATATCAAAGATTCATAGTGTGGATAAAAAATATTTCCTAGTTTCAACGGTTAAAGTCATTATTCGAGCCATGTTTTATTCGTTCTATTTTTATCTTTCCATTTGTGGGAGCAATCACTTTGGTTCTGCTTTGAACCTCTTTTGAAACTTTCAAAAGAAAATCCTCTACCAATCTCGATCGATATGATTTCAAAGAAAACGCTGACCGAATATAGCACATAAAGCGAAACCGATCGAAAACTTGTCTGTTGCGCTTCCGCTACAGTTGCCGTGTTGCTTCAGGCATTGATTATTATCATTGCCAAAATGTGTTCCCACGGCAGAATTTCCTGTCTAGCGTGTTGCTCGCTAAATTCCTGGAGCTAAGTAGAATGGATGAACGATGCGTATTTGTTATTGCTTTGATTCTAGATGTTCGAACGATAAAATGCTGCATCCTAGATTTCAAATCAATCAGATTTCTCCGGGAGCTGGTTAGTTACCATCACATTTGGTTCAAATAACATTTCCCTGGTACCTACTTAACCAGGAAAAGCTTCACTTCTCTCGATTTATAAAAACAACTCTGCGCTGATGAGCAATACCATCACTTAGATATACAAACTTCGACGGACTTCCGGTAAGAAGAAATAAAAAACATGGGCTTCGAGGAGGAAGGTACGATTATTCCGATAAATTAATAAATAATAGTCATATTCCTTGGAAGAATTGGTAAAAATATAAATGGAAGCAACAATTGCTTCCAAATTATATGGAAACTATCGAGATGTAATTCAAACCTGCTTAAATAGACTTATGTTCATGGACTTAAATAGACTAATGTTATGTGGTTGTTTAATGTCAAGTACATAAAGGTTTGTAACCTTTGTTTATAAGATGAATACAATACTAATGAAGGGCTGTGAAACGTATTTAAAGTCGGTGGGGCGTATCGTCCAACCACTTGTTGAAATACTTTTTTTTACGACTTTTGACCAAAGCAAATCATACCTACCTGTGTATCACTATTTCAGCGATAAAAAACATTTAGATTTTATCCCAACGTTATAAACATGGCTATTAAAAGTGCATGGAGTCACGGTCGTCTTTTTGCGATTCTATCACAAACGCCCGAATTCCATCCGCCCGAATAACAAACGCCCGGATGTAACACATACCCGAATTCCATTCGCCCGAAAAGACCAAACGCCAAGACCATTTACCCGAACGGACCATTCGCCCGAATTGGTAATACAGCCTACATATTTTTTTTAATTGATTACAGTTCGACTGGGGTGTTTATTGAAATATTTTGGCTTTTTCAGTCTGATATATTCAAACGGGTTTATATTTGCATTGTCCGACGTTTCGGCCCGTTTATTGGGTCTTTTTCAAGGGAAAAGGCAGACAGCATTGCCCGACGTTTCGGCCCGTTTATTGGGTCTTTTTCAAGGGAAACGGCAGACTGCTTTTCCCTTGAAAAAGACCCAATAAACGGGCCGAAACGTCGGGCAATGCAAATATAAACCCGTTTAAATATATCAGACTGAAAAAGCCAAAATATTTCACTCGAGTCAAGTACGAGACACTGAAGACGGCCTTACTGTTGAGGTCGAAATACGTATCTGTCAAGATACAATTAAGTGGTGGAATTCAATGGGATTTGTACAAACTCGTCTTATGACAAGTGAAGACATTCCACTAAAAAGCTCAACATAATTTTCTTAATAGAATTAAATGTTACTGAAATCATCGACATTTATTGTCCAAGATGCTAGTAATGGGGCAGTGGTTGGTCATTTTCATGCTAGCATCATGATATACGAATGCAAAAATGGTAACCTGGCTTAGAAACCTCGCAGTTAATACCTGTGGAAGTGCTTAATGAACACTAAACTGCGAGGCGGCTCAAGGTTCATTTTTCAAAGAAAATTTCAAAAATTATTACGAGAAATTACGAGGAGATATTCTGAACTTCCAAAGGAAAATGTCTTTAATTTCAACAGAAAATTACTTCTTATTTACACAGAGAAATCTTCTGAATTTCCGAAAGAAATGTCAGAAATGTCAAATAATGCACACTTTTCCTCAGGAAATTCTTCCTTATTCTTCTATAGGAACATCGAACATGTCATATATAACTGAATTGAGTAAGAAATTAAGGACCAGTGATGTGTCAAATTTCGCACAGCATTGTGCTAATGCAAAATTTTCTGTGGTGGCATGATGCAAAACCCGTTCGGGGCGGCAGCGGGCATGTCAAACGACATCTTCCACGTTACTGGCTAAAATCATTTTCTTTTTTAAATATAAGGCATATCAAATCCGTTATATTGTTATTTCAACTAGAATTGCATATTTATTTTATAATGTGAAGTATTTTCTCAATTATGCCTATTTCCTGTGTTCTTTTTCTGATTCTATATATTTATATCGAAAGCTAAAATATCGATATCACCGATATATTTAAAGCAAAGTATCGATACAAAAATATCAAATATCGAAACAAATATATCGATATTCCGATATATCAAAAATATCGGAACGTCCCTATTTTTGGGTGTTGCATATTGCCTAGCATCGTTCATTTTTGAGGAAAATTCACAATTTTGGAATAAAATCGTTTTGTTGCAATATCGTTGGTTTTACATGAAAATGTTTGGACTATATAATGACTGCTAGATTATTATTGATAAACACTTGGAAAATACATGTTTTTGGAATAAATCATCTCTAAATTAAGAGATTTGCTTGGGGCGCATATTGACCATATTTCCCCTAGGGAAAATCAATTGAAATGTGTATGACGGCTGAAGGTCAAACCGTACACTATTTCTGGGTATTCTATCTCGATCATGTGTACACGAGTGTGAAAGGTTTATATACAGGGGTTAGACAAAAATTTTGAGATAGGCAAAATTTTGTCGAATTTCAAATAAGCTTAAATTTGCGTAGTATAATCCAATTTCGATAAAACCGGGATCATCGGACGCGGACACTCTTCTAGTATTCTGTCCCTTTCTGAAACCTTTGATTGGCCCATGACCACCGGAGTTGTTTCAGGTTTTTCGAGGGTATGTTAAAAATGCATTTTTTTTCTGCTTTTCATTTTATGTGATGTTTACTTTCGACATGTTTTATGCTTTCTCCAGAAACTAGAACTAATAACCCGTCCAATGCTGGCTGCAGATCAAAAACCCGTCAGGTATACGCAGAAATATGGCCATTTCCGTGAAAATGGTTTGGGATTGACCATACACCCTGAACAGATTTCACTTTGGCAGAATAACAGGAACCTGTTACAAATTGGCTAAAGAGTCTTACAGACCATAAAATGTATCTTTGTTATAGATTCTATATTCATCGTCTTGGAAAAACATGAAATTTTACACCCATGTATGCATGGTTTCAGATGGTTACAAAACCGGTCCCTCCTCGAAGGCTTCTGTAATCTGCTATGAGGATGGCAGTGGATACTATCATCCAGAAAATTATTCTGTAATCAGCGTTTCACAAAGCCATGAAGTTAGATACCAATATTCGCATTATTCGGATCTGATACTATTTCATCATGTTCCCGGAACCGTTTTTACGGAAATGGCCATATCTCTGCGTATTTTCAATGGATTCTCGATCTATAGCCAGCAGTGGTCGGCATACTAGTTCTAATTTCTGGAAAAAGCATAAAACATGTCGAAAGTAAACGTCACATGACATGACAAGCAAAAAAAAAGGCATTTTTAACATACCCTCGGACAACCCGGAATACCTCCGGTGGCCAAAGCCAATCTGAGGGTTTCGTCAAGAACAGAATACTAGAAGAATGTTCGCGGCTGATGGTCCCGGTTTTATCAAAATCTGATTATTCTACGCCAATTTGAATTTCGACAAAATTTTGCCTATCTCAACCTTTTTGTCTAGCCCCTGTATATATATCTTGAGGGCAAAATTCCGTTATCGATGGAAGAAAAGGAACAGAAACAGCAACAGAAAAGGAAAGGTTTTCAATGATAGACTGAAAAACAAATCTGTTGTATCCCAATCGGAAGGACAACTCTAGAATTCCTGTCCAAATATCGAATCGGAATTAGCCAAAATCATATATAGGGCCCTCCTTATCCGTGCGGTAGCCGTGGCTACAAAGCAAGACCATGCTGAGGGTGGCTGGGTTCGATTCCCGGTGCCGGTCTAGGTAATTTTCGGATTGGAAAATGTCTCGACTTCCCTGGGCATAAAAGTATCATCGTGTTAGCCTCATGATATACGAATGTAAAAATGGTAACTTGGCTTAGAAACCTCGCAGTTAATAACTGTGGAAGTGCTTAATAAACACTAAGCTGCGAGGCGGCTCTGTCTCAGTGTGGGGATGTAATGCCAATATACTAAGAAGAAGAAGATATATGGGAATATACATGGAACAACACCAGGAGCGAGATCCAATATTTGATGAAATTATTGAATGCGTGGAGCAAGAAAGACTCGAGGATTAACATGGGGTGGAACTGGAAAAGCAGATAGGGAAATAGGCCACAAAACGCAGTTGAAGCAGTCTTTGCTTAGATAGGGCATATTGCCCCCTTCCTCTATCAAAACAGCAACATGCGGAAATCGGTGACGAGCATATCTATGGTACATGCGATTTTAAATACTAGCACCAAAATAAATCAGATGGAACAATATACTCAAATATAACTGCTCACTAGCGCCGCCTCTTGGAAGAACTGCTCATTACACTGAGCACCGCTTTATAGTCCAAGACATCCTGAACAATTTTGCCGAATACAACTTGAGTGTAGGTACGAAGGAGCTCAAGCTAGAGCAATAATTCACACATGCAAGAATATTGCAAGAACACTAGCGCCGCCTATTTATAAAAATCCTAATTATTTTTTCCATTACAAAACAATCTATTCCCACCAGACGAACTTTGCTAAAGACTTCATCTTTACAAATTTCAAAATTGTGCGATATGAATATTTATAATGTGGAAAATTCCGTATGTCTGAATATCGTGAGTATTCCAAAATAATGATTTCATATATACCATCACCTATCAGCCAAATTCTAAACTACCCAAACCTCAAAGCACACGCCTTTCTGCCTTTCTTTTTAAATGATGCAGTTCAAAATGGGTGCATAAGCATAAAAAATCACTGTTATTGTACCCTTTTTACAAAAACCCCTCCCCATGAGGTACCCGCCCACCTATGACCAATCTCTTACACTTATTTTCAAGAATTTCCATTTGGGTCATATTGACCCCAGAGCACATACAAAAGCTTAACCAACACATCCTCTGACACGAAAAATCCCATAAATTTTTCAAAAACTAAGCGTTTAAACTACAAGAAAAATGTAAATACTCCTGCCAAGTAAAACCATGACATTTAACCCCAACGTCAGAAACCCCTTCTTTACAGCCACCAACGCGCCAAAAAAACAACAACGTAACCGTCTACCTACCAACTACCAACGACTAAGTCGGGTAGTCGTTGCGCCTTAGGACCAGAAGCCACACCCCAACTGAAACACAGTGTGGTGCCCTGCATAGTCCATGCGAACGACGATAACAATACCATATCCAGATTTACAGGTAGTCAACGTACACCACCCCCGTCTCGAATGTGGACGTCCTTTACAAACCAGAACTAGGAAACACCCTTCAGCGCCGGGAAATAAACGGAAAGGGAAAGGAAAAAAGCATCTTCCTCCTTAATAATGACCACTGTCCAATGTCCCTTACTCCTCTCCTAACACCTCCCGAAGGCTACGATAGCGGTATGAAGCCGCCGACTGCATAACTATGACCCTAACCTCCAACGCGCTCTAGAGTACATCACTCCGCCAAAACTATCCGGATTAACTATGCCGTTGTAGAAGCCAAGATAAAGTAATGAGAGGACTTACTTGACTCGGCTCGAACTGTAGGCGCAAAACATTGAAGACCGCACCATAGCAGACCCTTCGGAAGTTGCCAACGCGCATGGGTAGTGTTTTGCCTCACTTGTCTGCCTATCGAACTGAAATCCAGGGTTCATTATCGCATCTTTGCCGCCAGGCTGTCATTCGCCAGCAGTAGCAGGAGGTTCCATATGGAATAGGGTACCCGTTGATCAAAAACCCATCCCTTTCTGTAAAAGTCTTATTTCTGGATTTAATCAGCCGAGTCTGCTTGAACTAAATCTTTAAAGACAAGTAATGATTCAACCACATCATCCCAATACCGAAGAATATCGTCTCCTCCTGCGTCTCCAAAGTTTGTTGAAAGACTAGTTACCCGTTATCTACGCGAGGAAAACAAAAGAATCAGCTTCCAACAGCATGCCTTCCGGCCTGGGTACGGAACCAGGACCTACTTTGCCAGTCTAGACCTAGTCTGCCAGTTTGGTCTTTCACAGGTTTGCAGAAAACGCTCTCAATAGATAACGAACAACGATAATTATGCCTAACGTCGCGGACCCTTCTAATCATAACAAGTCATGAAAATAAGACTATCGCACTTGCATACAAGTTGAAAAAAACTGATTTGGAAAGGTGGCCCCCACCGAGGAGGTTTGATAAAATACTTTGTCCCTGGTCATTTTATGTTGGGGACCATATTTTCTCGCACAGCTGTTTATAACAAGTTGAAATGCATCATCATCCCCAATCGCAAGTGGGGCTTATGAAAAGAATTTTTTATGGGTGTATATCCCCCTGAATCAGTTCATTAACAGCTTGATAGACATGATAAGTGAGAGATTTTTTCATTTTCCTTTGGATTCAAACCCTGGTCTTTCAGAACGCCTTCAAGGAGGGCAAACATGCTAATTTGGTATCCATTGACATTTCGAAGGCGTTCAATCAAATAGGAATTCTCGGGCAACATACTGGCTATTGCACGAGGGGTGATCATTTCAAGTCATCGGGAATCAGTATTCCGGAGTCAGGAAATTGGTGTACCCCAAAAGTCAATCTTGACGGTCACTCTATTTTGGTTGCCATGAACGGCGTGTTTCTTACCACTCAACGTTTACGGCTTCATTTACGCCGACAACATCCAATTGGTCGGAGACACACTCAGATGCACTCGCGCAATTCGCCGCAAGTGCCGTTGGCGTTGGGCCTCCTTGGTAGAATTTACCATGGCCACGTCTGTCGATGAAAACAGCAACTGAGCGATTCCAAGCAACTGCATCAAAATTTAACAAAATTTTTAATTCATGATTTTCTATTGAGTTGAAACTTTGCACAGTTTTTCAATTTCATCTAAATCGTCATTTTTCGATATCAAATCTTTTTATTGAGTCACGACTAACTTTTCAAAAGGGTGTATGTGAAAATGGTTCAAAAATATTCAAAGAGCTGCACAGCAAAAACGGAATGTTCGATTTTTATGATTTTTTCAGCAAAGTTAGACAACTAAATGGTGATTCTTAAAAAAATGTACACCGTAAAAAAAATTTTTTTTTGCTTTAGAAAATATCATTTTTGTTACAAAAACTCAAATATCTCAAAACCCTATATTTTTACGAACGTAAAACAGTCCATTATATTAGCTATCTACCATAAAAATTTGGTGATAGTAAACTAATAAACAAAAAAGTTATGACATTTCAAACATTTCACAATTTTCACACATAGTAAACAAAAAATAAGGTCCGTGTATTTTTTTTTTCAAGAATCGCAGTTTGATGCTGATTTTTTTTGTTAAGGGCTTTGCGTGAGTTAAACAAGTTGTTTTTATGATATTTCATATTTATGTATTCATCGATATTATGTATATTATATGTATAAATATTATATGTATAAATAAATAAAAATGAATTAACAGATCACAAAAATAATCTTAGATTTGACATTTAATATCAGCACCAGAATATTTTTTTGCAGGGAATGATCGATGAGTCTCTCTACTCGATCTATCATATTATCCTAAATTAAATGTGGCAGTTACACAATGTTGTTATAGAAACTCTAAGAGTTTTGGGTTTGAATTTCGGTATGGGTTATGATATCATGAAAACAGTTTATTAATACTTATTTTTTATTTAGTTTTATTCAAATTTTTTACAATATCGAACACTTTTGAATTATTATCAGCACAGTTTGAGTATAGTTTTGCTTCAATTTTATTTTCCGACAATGGAATGAAACAGTGAAATTTTTGGGTTCCTTGGATCGTTTTTGCATTATTATATTGCTCGCTGAGCTCTGAAGCCTTTATTTCGTACTCTTCAGTAGTAGTAAATCAAAATGATAATTTGGTTAAATCTTTTTCTTTTCTACGATTTGCCCAATCAAAAAGTTCTTTCGCAGTTTCAATTGGATGCTCACGTTCTTTGGCTAAACTTGCTCTTGTGGCCATGCGCTTTATTGTTCCTCCAATAGCATCACAAGGACGTTTGCCATGTGACGTAGCAAAAAAAAAATGCCATTCTGCATCAATTCCGTACATTGAATTAAATTGACATAGGCTCGAACAATTCTTACGATTTTTGTACTGCGACGCTGCTCCATCAGACATGAAATATATCTTTTTGACTACTTTATTCTTATCAACGCGTAAAAAGTTAATCATTTTTTCAATGAACAAGTTTACGGATACTAAATCGTGTCTTAAATCTTCGGAAATTATAATAAAACTTAAGTGTTCAATTTGCGTACTTCCATTAAAATAAATAACGAATTGATGAATTGTAGCTTGTTGTACGTTCCAGTGATGGGACTGCATTTCATCTTGCAATACAAAGCTGTAATTTTCAGAAAAATCACAAATGACTAAAAATTCACCAGTTTGTAATGTATTTTTCGTATTTTTTTAAAAGCTGGATTGTTCTGTTTTAATGAAATCGTGAGGGATTAAACTTTCTAATTTCAAACAAAAATATGACACAAACCCATCTACAGGTTTTACAATAGTTTCTAGGTCACACCTATCCGTGGTCACCCATTGCTCAAATGATAACTGATCAATATATTTTTCTTCAAACTCAGCGAATAAAGTATTTTCCATTGATGAAGAACCTGGACAATCCGAACAAGATCGTAGATAGCAATTTGATGTTGTATTTTCACACAAAAGACTACCAGTTAACATTTTAATATCCTTTGTTAAATTGATTCTTTTCAAACTATGTAAAATAAGATTAATATTCTCATGGGTTGTGCACACACACATTATGTGTTCCTGAATTGGAAAGAAGCTTGCATTGCCTTGGCCGAAGGCTTGCAAATGAGGAAAAACCTACTTTAATATTATCGTGAATTTCCTTGAAACGTGTGTACGCTTCTTACAAGGTCGTCATCATTAATCGTTTTTGAATTGCTTGACGCTTTCCATCTTTTTTTACTGATACATAATCTTTTTGACCAGGCATAGCTCGACTTACTTAATCATCTTCAAAATATTGAACTACTATTTCTTTTGTCTCATCTGTTAATGCAGTACTAGACCTAGTATTTTTGGTTGAAAGACAGTTATTCTTCAATTGTTTTGCCTCTTTTACTGTATTTCTATTGATTTTGAACTCATCAATGGCATCCTGAATAGACCACGAACTTGGCAGCATCGACAAAATCAATAATTTTTCTTTCCTTGCCGTGGCTGCATTCGAGAACCTTTCCTTCATATTTATAATAACCTCATCGTAGTCTGTATTTTCCACATCATCAGGTCCTAATTTGAAGAGGTTTCTTCGTACAGCTTCGTTTATTTCACGGTATTTCATTATCAATACTTTTGATCACAACACTGGATCGTGTCTAAGTTTCTTATAGATGCTATGAATAATTAAATAAAAATATCATGAAAACAACTTGTTTAAATCACGCAAAGCCCTCAACAATAAAATCTGCATCAAACTGCAATTCTCGAAATAACCTACACGGAAAAAAAATTTTTTTTTTACTATATGTAAAAATTGTGAAATGTTTGAAATAACTTTTTTGTTTATTAGTTTACCATCACCAAATTTTTATGGTAGATAGCTAATATAATGGACCGTTTTCCCTAAAAAAATACGTTCGTAAAAAGATAGGGTTTTGAGATATTTGAGTTTTTGTGACAAAAATGATATTTTCCAAGGTAAAAAAATTTTTTTTACTTTGCACATTTTCTTAAGAACTATCATTTAGTTGTCTAAGTTTGCTGAAAAAATCATAACAATCGAACATTCCGTTTTTGCTATGCAGCTTTTTAAATATTTTTGAACCATTTTCAAATACACCCTTTTGAAAAGTTAGCCGTGACTCAATATGAAGATTTGATGTCGAAAAATGACGATTTAGATGAAATTGAAAAACTGTGCAAAGTTTCAGATATTTTCGAAATGGTCGCTCAGGATCGACTGGCATGCCTCCTTGGAATGCCTCAACTGCAAGAAACGTTCATAAAGTCAGAGGAACACCCCATCCACAACCGTAAGCTTATCAAAGTATTCGGCGTCTCCATCGATTGGAACTTCACCTTTCTGCTTCATTTTCATTCCATTGAAGTCAACTGCCGTATCAGGTAAACATTCCACATCAAATCTTATAGCGCCTTCGCGATGTGCATAAGCTCATTGGACCGATTATGAATATACTGATGCCGAGCCCCTTGCAAAAGCCCTGATAGATCTGGTATAGATTCTATGGTCTACGTGGGTATATTCCGATGGGATTGAAACTGCAAAAGTTCTGATAGACCTGGTATATATGTATGTAGATCTGAACTAAAACAATTAAACTTTTTCAGACATTTTTTTTCATTTGGGTTTTGTTCACCTATTTGGAAAGTTTCATCCCGTGAGAGCTTTTATCGGTGAATGTGTGTCATGAACTCATATGAGCACAAAATATAAGTGAGCTATTGCAAGCAATGAAGAATATGATATTTTCCAACGCTCAGAAGACCCAGGATTATGCTTTTTAAATTGAAATCGAAGCGAGTTGAAAGTTTAAATTCAAACAGGATTATTTACATGAAAACATCTAGAAATGTTTGATTCTTTGGCATTATAGAAGGTATTGAATGTTAGGAACGGCGTTCGGTACTGCACAACTATTGGGAGAGGGTAATTTCGACGATAATTTGGTAAAGGGTGCTACAGCTGGCAAAAATGATTTGCATTCACCTACCAACTATGTAAGCTATGTGAAGCAATCAGCAATCCGCATGCCTGCTACTTCACATTTTCCGAACGAACAACCATTTTGCATGCAGATTAACTTTCATCCTTCTCTACGGTTCAATGGAGTCGGGCTCGGGACCCAAGCCGTGAGCAGGTGATGGATTGATTGTTCGATGGTTGGCTATAAATCAAAATTTTCCAACAGCTCCGTTCGTCATTTGACGCGCTGTGCTGGTGGATGCCTAGGAGATGGATAGAAATAGTTAGCAAATTATGACACTATTCAGAATGATTTGGTTTTCATCCACCAAGGATTAGTGGAATAAAGTATCTACGGTATTTGCTACCATTTAGATACGTAACTTAGGAACATATTTTTTATGCTGAATCAATTTAATTATTCTTTTATATTATTCCTTTTTTTTCCAAGTTCGTTTATTTGGTAGGCTCAGGCGTGTATAACACTTTACGGAGCCATGGTTCTTTGTGATATATACAATCAATATCATTTAATTTTTCAGTTAGTAAGAGAGGGGTAGAAGCCAGCGTACTCGTGGTGACTCGAGGTTAGTTTACAATGTTTAAGGATGGACAGGGCTAAGGATTTGGGATCAGGGAATTTCAGCTTCTCATCCGGGTATTTGGCGTCAGGGACGATGTGGCGTGTCGTCGTGCTCGAGGAATGGCTCGACTGGGAGCATCTTCCGGATGGCAGAGCTATGGTACGGAACAGAAAGCAGAAACTAAATACAAAAAAAAACTAACTATTAAATGTTGATATCAGAAGCACAAAGAAAATTATAAATGGCCTGCATATAGACCACATCACGATCTCTTAAAACACCTCGAACTTCCCTGAAGGGTTGTTTACCTCGGGCCACTAGGGTATCCAATAATTGCTCTCTGGAGGCGTCATTTTCCGAGCAGGACCAAACTACGTGATCGATGTCATCATAACCGGCTCCGCACCTACATAAGTTGCTATCGACAAGGTTTATCCTGTACAGATGTGCGTTTAGTGAATAGTGATTAGACATAAGTCTCGACATCATGCGAATGAAGCCTCGACTTAAGTCCTCACCTCTGAACCACGCTCGCCCAGAAACTTTTGGAACTATAGAAAATAGCCACCGTCCAAGTTCGTTGTGTGTCCAATTATTTTGCCAACTTTGAAGAGTACTCTGACGGACTAATGGGAAAAACTCGTTGCTCGAGAATTGTCTATCATAAACCTCACCTTCCTGTGCGCCCACCTTTGCCAGTGAGTCTGCCTTCTCATTGCCGTAGATTGAGCAGTGAGAAGGGACCCAAACAAAGGTAATCTTGAATGATCTTTTCGATCAAAACACGCATCTGCTCTCTTATGTTTGTAAGAAAGTAAGATGCGTGCTTAACAGGTTTCATCGACCGGAGTGCCTCGGTAGAACTAAGACTATCCGAGAAGATGAAATAATGGTCTACGGGCTGATTGGAAATTATCCCCAAAGCGAAGTTAATTGCTGCCAGCTCAGCAACATAAACCGAACACGGTTCCTGAAGTTTTGGAAGGTGGTTGAAGTCACATTGAAAACACCGAAGCCAGTGGATCCGTTGATGCGAGAACCATCAGTGAAATATCTGTTGTTGCAATTGACATGTTCATATTTTCAGAAAAAGTGAGGGAATAGATATTTGTAGAAGATGATCTGGTATTCCTTGAATAGCATGTTTCATGGACAGATCGTATACAATTGAGGAACTGTCGTTGGTGAAGTGAACTCGAGGTGGATTATAACACGGAAGACAAAGATCTGATGATATGTAGTTGAGATAAACTCTCAGGAATCTTGAACGACATGTTAGTTCAAGCATATTATCGAAGTTATGTAAGACAAGTGTGTTACTTGTTCCACATTTGATGAGTATTCTAAGTGAGAGCTCCCAGTAACGGTGCTTTAAAGGAGTGACTCCAGCAAGCACCTCCAGGCTCATGTTATGCGTTTAATGCATACAGCCAAGAGCAATACGCAAACAACGATATTGAATTCGTTCCAATTTGATTAGGTGACAATCAGCTGCTGAGAGGAAGCAGAAGGAGCCATACTCTAAAACAGAGAGAATAGTCGTTCTATAGAGTTTGATGAGGTCTTCCGGGTGAGCACCCCACCATGTTCCGGAGATAGAACGTAGAAAATTGATCCTTTTCCGGCATTTTTGTATCAAATACTCAATGTGGAGTTTCCAGGTACATTTGGAATCAAACACGACCCCAAGGTATTTAGAAGATAAAGATTGGTTGATGTCATCATTCAACAGCTTGAGTTTCAGTTGAGCAGGATACCGCTTCTTAGTAAACACAACCAACTGAGTTTTTGCGGTGAAAACTCGATCCCTAGATGTCTGGCCCAAACAGTCAGATTATCTAGGGTTCTTTGTAATGGTCCTTGCAAGACAGCTGCACATGGACCTCTTAGAGAGACCACGGCATCATCTGCAAGTTGTCTGAGCGTGCATTGTCCTTCCAAACAATTGTCAATATCTTTAACATAGAAATTATAAAGCAGGACTTAAACATGAACCTTGGGGAAGGCCCATGTAACTATTTCTGGAAGTTGTCAGAGTGCCGAGTGTGAAGTTCATTTGTTTTTCTGACAACAAATTGTACAAGAAATTATTTAAAAATAAGGGTAGCCCATTACTGTGCAGATTGTCTGACAGTACTTCAATGGAAACTGAATCAAAAGCGCCCTTAATATCCAAGAATACTGAAGCCAATTGCTCCTTGTGCGCAAAAGCCAGTTGTATTTCCGAAGAAAGCAACGCTAGACAATCGTTTGTTCCTTTACCTTTACGAAATCCAAACTGAGTATTTGACAGTAATGCATTTTGCTCGACCCAATGGTCGATTCTTGAAAGGATCATTTTCTCCAATAATTTTCTCATGCATGATAGCATGGCAATCGGTCGGTATGAATTGTGATTAGACGCTGGTTTCCCAGGCTTTTGAATAGCTATTACTTTGACCTGTCGCCATTCAGGTGGCACAATGTTGTACTCCATGAAACAGTTGTACAGGTCAAGTAATCGTCTTTGCGATATCTGGGAGGTTTTTCAGAAGATTGAATTTGATGTTATCGCATCCCGGAGCAGAGTTATTCGATGAAAGAAGAGACATAGAAAGTTCCAGCATTGTGAATGGTCCACCCAAAGAACCGGGATCATTGACTGATTCTCGAAATAGCGGTTCTGCTGGTACGGAATCTGGACAGACCTTTTTGCGAAGTTGAATATCCATCGATTGGAGTATTCTTCACTCTCGTTGGTGGATGTGCGGTTCCGCATGTTGCGGGCCGTTTTCCAAAGTGTTGTCATTGAGGTTTCTCGCGATAGTCCTCAACAAAACGTCGCCAGCAGCTACGTTTTAGGCCTTGAGAAGATTTTTGAGCTTTTTTCAAGCCTCAAATACTCTTCGAAAAGCTCAGACCTTCCGTGTTTACGGAAAGCCTTGAAGGCACCAGATTTCTCAGAATACAACTTAGTACATTCATCATCCCATCCAGGAGTGGCTGGTCTTCTTATGACGGTTGTACTTGGAACGCGTCGTTTCTGAGCTTCTAGTGCGCTTTTTTTTAATTAATTCGGTAAGGAATTGATATTCATCCAGCGGTGGAAGAACATCAGTTGATTCAATACCAATATTAATTTTTGCCAGTCAATGTTCTTCGTGAGGCCGAAAGGAACATTAACTGGCTCAGATTGCTGATAGCTACTTTTTAATTGTGGTAACTATCGGCATATGGTCACTACCGTGGGGATCTTGGATAACCTTCCACGTGCAATCTAACGATAGTGAATTTGAACATAAAGACAGATCAATACGGCTTTGTTGACCATTTGGTCCTATTCGAGTTACTTCACCAGTGTTCAAAATATTCAAATCGAAATCGTCACACAAATCATAGAAAATAGGCGCTCTATAATCGTCATACGTTTCGCCCCATCCAATCCCATGTGCGTTCATATCACCCAATATCAATACTGGAGATGATAGGAGGGAGACTGCGCTCCAAAAATGTCGACGATTAATAGAGGCATTTGGAGGAATGTACACTGAAGCTATGCAAAGATCTTTATTCTTCACATTTACTTGGCATGCGACGATTTCTAAGCCGAGAACAGTCGGAATGGGAATTCTGTAGAAGGAGTAGCATTTTTTGATCCCCAAAAGAACGCCACCATAATGATCATCCCGATCTTGGCGAATAATGTTAAAATCGTGGAAGTTGATTTCATCTTCAGAAGAAAGCCATGTTTCACAGAGTGCAAATATGTCGCAATCGGAATTGCGAATCAAAAACTTGAACACGTCTAATTTATTTTTCAGACTATGACAGTTCCACTGCAGCACAGTGATTGTATCTTGGGTATTGGCCGTATTATCCATCGAAAGATACAATTCCTGCAAGAAGGGCCATGAAACAGTCAATTGCTTCAGATAACTTTCCACTGTTGGTATAAAAAGGTCAATGATAGGCCTCAATGAATTCGGAATATTGAATAAATTCAAAACGGTCCACAAGGTCCTTAAAGGGATCAATCCTCGCTTGGACGGAGTACTTTTTGGGAAGAACGAATTGAAGTTTTTCTTTCATTGATTCTCCTAGCCGGATGTTTCTTGAAACATCGGTTTTGGACAATGGCGAGAATGTCTTGCTGCAAGATGGATCCAAAGAAGCAGTGAAGACAGGTTGCTTCGGGATTTTAAATAATCCCCCATTGCCTTCAGATTTGGGCAAGCTTTTATGGATGACTTTTGATTTCTTACGGCGCGATCCCGGGGAAGACGGTTGCTTCCTCTTTTCGGGCACGTGTACCTCCGTAGAATCATCCATATCAGCTGTGTCAGAGTCCAATTCGTCAATGCATATGGAATCATAATAATCACTTACTTGAACGGTAGCTGAAATAGCAGCCTTTGCAGTGGTATCGGCGGATGTGTCTTGCGCTTTAACCATTTCTGCATAAGTCTGCTTGGAGCGCTGTACCAACGAGCGCTTCACTTGTTGGGTGCGCTTTCTGTACACCGGGCAATCTTGCAAACCATGGGCAGGAGCCATACCGCAATAAGCACATTTTGTGGCTTGTTGCTGGCAGGATTCCTCCCGATGTCTTTTCGAAACATTTACCACAACGTGGTTTGCTGTCACAAAATTCGGCAGTGTGACCAAGTTGTTTGCAATTGGTACAATTAAATACCCTTGGTACAAAAAAGACGCACCGAAACAACATATTCTCTAAATCGACATATTGTGGGAGAATCGAACCGGCAAACGTCACCCGAAGCGAGCCTGACTTAGAATATACCTTTTTGCCATCTACCATGGTTGCTGAGTGCAATTCCTTGCAATCCAGAATATCCACGGTAGACTCCATTGCGTTCTTTAAGCGGCCTTTTCCCGCAAGTACATCCTTGCAAGTCAGGCTCGCTGCGTTGATCGCACCTTCGATTTCGACCTCCCGCGAGGGGACATAAACTAAATATTCTACATTGTACGCCTTGTCTTTAGCAATTTCGTTCGCCACCTGATATGTAGGTGCGGTGATTCGTAGCTTGTTCCTGTTGATCTGACTAAAATCAAGCTTCGTAAAACGACGCGTCAAATCTCGCTTAATGCCGAGAAAGTCTAGACTTTTCACTTTCTGCCGAAAGTAAACAACCCAAGGCCCAGGCGAAGCCGCATGGTACAATCGTGTGCGGACATCTTTCAGAGGACTACCGCCCCCCATAGTCTCTGCCTCCATTCTCACCTCGCAAGGTGGAAGGACTATTAATTCTTATACTAACTTAGAACTAATAGCAAATTAGAAAAAATATAAAAAAAACTAATTTAATGTATTATAATTAATCCCACTCTGTATCAGAGAGATGAGAGAACAATAAAACAATGCCTTCCACTTATCTGCGCTGCTGCTGTAGGTAGCAGCAGAAACAATAGCCTGCTTCACTGGCGTCGCCAGAAGCAGCTACTTCGCTCGCCGACAGTAATCGCCTTGGATCCGTAGGTAGGCACCACACAATAGACACGCACTACCGAACAAAACCCGCGATGAGACACAGCACACACGTCTGGCTCGTTCGAACTATCGGCACGGAATGAATATATATATATATATTACTAGCAGACCCGACGAACTTTGTTTCGCCTAAAATTGATTTATTCTCTGATTAGTTCTCGAGTTAAGCAGAAATGTGTGTTCCATTTGTATGGGAGCCCCCCTTTCCAAAAGGGGGAGGGGTCTCAAACCATCTTAAGAACCTTCCCCGACCCTAAAAACCTCTGCATGTAAATTTTCACGTCGATCGGTTCAGTAGTTTCCGAGTCTATAAGGGTCAGACAGACAGAAATTCATTTTTATGTATATAGATTCCTGTTCAACATTAAGTCGTTTGGTTTAATTTTACTTTTTGCGACAATATACCTATGTAAATTTTTAAATCAATTTTGCAATATTTGTTTGTTGTAGTCTGATACAGACTAGACGTCGATGTCTGACTGATTGATTTCTAATGTACTGACAAGCAGTGATTCGTCCTAGGGTGATATAATGGGTCCTTTCTAGCATGTATTGTCTGGCATTCGAAAACTTTAAACCTCCTTCGTTTGAATGAATGCAATCAGAGCTTTAAATATTCGATTATTTTTTATGAAACCCATCGGCCTTCTTTGTCACTTCACTTCTAAACATATTCATATTCGGCTCTGCACTGTCAATTTTCGGATTGAATATGGGTCAGTGAGTATTTACTTAAATATCACAAATTATTAAATAATCGTAAAACTGAACACAGGTTTGGTGATTTAAATAAATACACGCATAGATCTAATCCCGACGTTCAATTAAGGGGCATTTTTAATGGCATTTGTCAGTATAAACAAGGCCAATTATGTTTTATTCGCGCGCAGTTACTATCAAGATGAATACAGTACTAGGTGCTCCAATCTGCAAAGTTTGTGGAAGAGAAGGAGGCGGGGGTGAAAAATTCATTTTCAGTGCAAAACGAAAACAAACCGGCTGGCTCTCCCATACTAAAATCCAAGATGGCTGAATCGTGAATTTGGTAGATTGGAACACCTAGTGGTGTATTCATCTTGGTTACTATACTCAGTGGTAATCAATTCGATGAATCTATGAAGAAGTAAACTGAGTAAGTCATTCTGTGTTTTAAATAATCAAAACACGATTGTCAAAACTCGGAGCGAATGTTCTTCATGAAAATGAATATTTCATGCTCTGATTGCAATTGTCATTCACGACGAGGGTACTATGATCTGTAGATGTCAAAATAATAACTAAATCAATGTTATACAATCTGTCGCATCGTCTTCAATCGATGTCATACATATCTATGATGCACGACTACTCGTCATTTATCATCGTCGAAACAAAGTAAAAGTATACAGCGCTGAGTATGTAAATATCTTATCCATGTGCCTGAAGAGAGCTATCCACTGATTATGTAACAATTCCAGGGTTAACACTTTGATTTATTTGTATCTTAATATTTCATCAAATCGTTACGGTGAAAAATGTTTCCTTTTTCGCGTAACATAGTCAATGGATGCCACCCAAAACCCTCACATGTGTCGCACTTCCCATGTCATCGGCGATGTGCCAGCCATCAGATCAGATGTCATTTGTACTTCCCAGCATTTATTAGCGTTTGGGAAATTAATCCTCTGACACAGTTTAGCCGCTTTGAGTTGCTTCGTGTCGTATCCAGCAAGATAGCGCCTCTTCGACTGACTCTTACATAACAAGCTTGTTGATAAGCGACTCTGAATTGTGGTCCATTTGGTTGACCGTAGAGGGCAATTGTTTGATTGTGCTCTAATCGGAATATTTATTGCGGCATATGTTTGTTCGCATAGCGAAGCCACTATGTAGAAACGAACGCTTAGACAACAAGAGTCATTTTGCTCAACAGGAACAGAAATGTGCAGCTTTGTTTATCTTGACGTTTGAGATTATGGTAGAGAAGTTATCACATTAGCAAGCATGAGTAATTCTTTCTTTGACAAATGGAATAGGTAATGGATAACATGATTGAAATATGAAGATTATAGGTACTGCGCTAGCCTTCATACATACATCGAAGATTAACAAATTGACCACTTATTACATATAACCATTTATAGGTTTAAACTAATCAATTTGAAAAATGTGTTTCACTGATAAATGTTTAATTAATGTTATTTCTATATCTGCAACTGGACCTAGAGCTATTTGTATGAGATTCTATTCGTATTGCAACTGGATGAATCTGTTGAATATTCCGCCATGCACAAGTGATTAAAATCGTGTATTTAACGCGTTTATTTAATAGTATGGGAAGTAGTTCGATTGTGGACGTGTCTTTTGACAGAAAGCAAATGCTGTCATTCTATTGCATCAATATTCACTGTATCTCTTTAAAAGACCAGAGTAAAATCGTTGAAGATTATTTTCTAGATAATGCATAAATATTAAATTTTTGTATTGTTTCACATGTTATAACTATTTCAAAATATATCCATTATACCATCCACAACACAACAAAATTATTTAAATTATATTAACGGGTACAAGAACTTATCAATACCAGCTCGACTTTCCAGTTCATTCATTGCTTCAGCGTATTCAACACTGCCAGTGCAGCGTCAGAATTTTCAATAGCTTAAAACCCACATCTACAGTTTGGATTCCAGAAGCAGCTTCTACTTCTGCTTCTGCTTCACAACCGGCAGCATACAGCTTCCTTTTGTGGCATAAACGGAACTTGGTATATTCAATACACCAACCATTGACATACACAACTCCTATCTTCGTCATCATGTTGGCTCACGCTAACTGCTGGAGAGTAATAAATCCATGTTTGTTCTGGGTGAGCCCATTCGCTGTTCGTATCGAACTGGGTCACAAATATATGAAACGGCAACCAACGGTTCCAGTGATGTCCTGCTGAAAATGGATCGATCAGTACAATAAAGGACTGCAGTCAGTGATGGGTCATATAGATACCACAGTGCTTAATTTCTTTTTGGCATGATTTGAGATCGATAATGTAAGTCTAGTGGATCATGAAGTCAAGGCATTAAAAGTCGGATTGTCGTAGATCAAGGTACGGTAATGTCCAAATCAACATGATAAGTTATTGGAAACCTCATGCCAATTATTGAAAAAAAAAACTTACAAAGCCCTCATTTCCTCTGATATATATATATATATATATATATATATATATATATATATATATATATATATATATATATATATATATAAACTATAGCTGGGAATTTTCCGAATACTTTCCACATTTTCCACCAACTCCCCCTATTCAATATGTTATACAATTGAATTGCATCGATTCCCGCCAACGATGATGATGATGATGCGCTTCAATAACGCGCGTGCATGTTAGAGCTGGAGGTGCATCATATTGTACGGGTAAGTAAATTCAATTCATGCTTTATCGAATACACTTTCGTTCGATTGTTCAGTGTGTTTGCTGTGAGCGCGGAACATCGGTATGTACACGGGCAATTTAGTCTTACGGAAATTAGCGTTCCCCATTCTATGCTTTGTTTTTAGACGTGACGGAAGCGATTTTATTTCTGAGCGCATACTTTTTGAATATATTATTCCAGCAATGGATTTCCAAAGTATTTTTATTGATCGATATTGTTTGATATGCGCATTTTGATTTAAAAGTTAAATAGCTTTTTGCGGATGTTACAACAGTTCAAGATTAATATGCTTGCTCTTTTGTTTCAAAGTAAAATTGTCCAGAATCCAAATTAATAATAATCTCAATTCTTCTCGAATTTCGTGTGGCATCAATCTAAAAAAAGGCAACGAACCACTGCAATGTTAGCTTTTTATTTAACTTTGCCGCGTGCCTGCAAACGTAAAATAAAAACATAGTCTTTGTTGACTGACGATTAATTGAGTATGGTGTCCTCGATAAAGTAAGCTGGAACAAGAAGCGGTCTTGTTTGGATTCTGAAAAGACTTAAAATAGATGCAAAAGAAAATATATTTTGTCCTCAAGCTACGAAACCTTGATTGAGAAATGCAGTTAACTGGCATTGGCTATCGTTTCAACGCATAGCTTGTAACATCTTTTGAAATCAGAGTTTTTTGGTGTCCCACTGGAATAAATATTTATTAACTAGATTTGTATAACCTTCTCTAATGTTTTTTTTTCATCAATAAGAATACGACGAAAGTATAATATTGCGAAATGCGCGTCGTTTAGCTTACATGTTTGGATATAAAATGTTGCTTCTAAGTCTTTATATCATCCTTGCGCTAAACAGTGTCCCGTACAGATATTTTATTTTTTAAATAACGATATTAATATTGTCGCAAACTGAGTGAAGTCAACATGATTAAGTAAGGCGTTGGAAGTTTTGCAGATAATTTTTCTCAACGAGCTTTAAATGTTTGTAAAAGAAAGTAGATCAATATTTTTGAATCCTAGTGAATCCTAATTTGAATCCCATTTACCAAAGATTTCATTTAAAGGCTCCCCCAGACCTAAGCGATTACATCGCCGCGACGGCGACAACTAGTCGCCGCGATTCTATCGTTGGGTCGCTGCAGGCAATATTCTATTTGAGCTTCCTTACTAACGGCGACAGTTATCGCTGTCGCCTAGCGATGAAATCGCGTTGCGACTGTCGCGTCGCGTATGTTTGGGGGAACCTTAAGAGTTATATATGAGTATTTTAGTTCTTGATGGCTATTAACCTTTCTAGTGCATTAGGGTCCATTTCGACCCAAGCACACCCAAAACACCGCTGTAACTTTGTAACGCAACGAGATAATAATCTGAAAAATTATGACTTTTCCTAACTTTCGGAAACTAAGACTCCCTGAGAAAATCAGCTTCCAGCTACATCTAGGAGAGGCGCCACAAAAAAGTGACACATTGTGCATTGGGGTCCATTTGGACCCAAGATTTCATCACGATCACAAAAACTCAAATTTCAACCGATTTTCGATGCTATAGATTCCAATTCCAACCACTCTAGTCCCTGGGGAACCTGTACTAAAGAGGTACTGTTTGAGCATCTCAATTTGGCACCAAATTTTCGAGTTTCGTATTATGAAACATAAAATTGCTTGCAAATATGTGCTCTGATGATCCCAACTGTATTTGCTATATTGTATACGCCATTTCTGGGGAAATTTATCCCTCTAGCGGTCATGGGAAAGACCTCTAGAAGATCCGAAACTTCCGTAAAATTGGCCAATTCCAAAAGTTCATTCCAGAGCTTTGCGATTTTTTGATAACCATTCTTCTTCTTATTATTATTGGCATTACATCCCCACACTGGGACAGAGCCGCCTCGCAGCTTAGTGTTCATTAAGCACTTCCACAGTTATTAACTGCGGGGTTTCTAAGCCAGGTTACCATTTTTGCATTCGTATATCATGAGGCTAGCACGATGATACTTTTATGCCCAGGGAAGTCGAGACAATTTCCAATCCGAAAATTGCCTAGACCGGCATCGGGAATCGAACCCAGCCACCCTCAGCATGGTCTTGCTTTGTAGCCGCGCGTCTTACCGCACGACTAAGGAGGGCCCCCTTTGATAACCATTCATTCTGGCAAATTGTAGTTGCAATCAATAGTAAATGTCTTCTGTGACTTCCAAATATCTCAGAAATGGTTCTCCGGAAGATCCGGAACATCCGTAAAATGGCCAATTTCAAAAGTTCATCCCAGAGCTTCGCGATTTTTTGGTAACCATTCATTCTGGCAAATTGTGGGTGCAATCAATAGTTAAGGCCTTCTGTGACCTACAAATGTCCCACAAACGGCCCTCCGGAAGATCCGGAACATCCGTAAAAAAAACAATTCCAAAAGTTCATCCCAGAACTTTGTGATTTTGTGATAACCATTCAGTCTGGCAAATTGTGGGAGCATTCAATAGTAGAAGTCTTCTGTGACCCCCAAATGTCTCAAAAAAGGTACTCCGGAAGATCCGGGACATCCGTAAAATGGCCAATTCTAAAAGTTAATCCCAGAGCTTCGCGATTTTTTCATAAGTATCCATTCTGACAAATTGCACGAGCAATCAATAGTGAAAGTGACCCCTAAATGTCCTAGAAACGGTACTTCGGTAGATGTGGAACATCAGTAAAAGTGAACAATTCCAAAACTTCAACACAGCGATTTTTTCATAACCTTTCATTCTGGCAAATTCATAGGGAAAGTCTTCTGTACTTAAGAGACGGTCCTTCAGGAGATCCGGTTTATTCGTAAAAGTGGTCAATTCCAAAAATTTATCTCAGAGCATCGTGATTTTTTCGTAACCACTTATCCTGGCGAATTGTGTTTGCAATCAATAATAAAAGTCTTCGGTACTGTACGGTAATGGTACTCCGGAAGATCCGGAACATCCGTGAAAGTGACCAATTCCAAAAAGAATTCACGGAGAAACTTACGGATTCATACTTCCTTGAGAATTTCTGGAGGAATGCCCGGAGGAGCTTCCGGAAGAAGTACGGTAGAGTTCCCGGAGCAGCTCCCCGAGGAAGTACTTGATGAGTTTCTGGAGGGATTTGCGGAGAAACTCTCGGAATTCTCAGAAGAACATCTCGAAGAATGCCTTTAGGAACTTTCCAAAGGTTTACTTAATGAACTTCCGAAAGGATTTCCGAAGGAACTTATGGACGAATTTCCGGAGGAAATTCGTGAAGAACTTCCAAAGGAGCTTCTAGAGAAACTTCGGAGGAATTCAAGGAGGAACGCCGCAACGCCGCCGTTGTTGGCCAATGATGATCTGTTACGCTAACTGTTGGATTTGGCCTCTTTTACAAATACAATTTTACAAATTTGGCCTCTTAGCAAAGCTGTGGGATGAACTTTTGGAATTGACCATTTTCAATGACATTCCTTCCATCCGGAGGATGGTTTTGTGACATTCAGACGTCATAGAAAATTCCTACTATTGATTACACAATCACTTCCCCGCTATGGATGTTTTCGAAATAAAATATGAACTTCTGGAATTAATAATTTTAGCGGATGTCCCAAATTTCCCGGAGAACCGGAGCCGTTAACAATGTTTTCTAAAAAAAAATCTAAAAAACAATTTTTCTAAAAAATCGAATCTGGTTAGCTTTTGTTAGGTCATAGAGGACTTTCACTATTTACTCCACATATAATTCACCGTTACTACGTGAATGCTAACAAAAATGCTCAGCTCTGGGATCAACTTTTAGGTTTAACCTATTTTACGGATGATTCGGGTATCCTGAGGACCGTATTGTTTGTGGTCATTTCGGGTCACAATAGACTTTCACTATTGATTGCATAATCAATTCGCCGAAATAAACAGTTTCGAAAGTTTGCTTTGAGATGAACTTTTGGAATTGGCCACTTTTACGGATGTTTCGGATTTCGTTTGTTGTCATCTCGGAGGACTTAAACAATTTGTTGCGTACACAATTTGCCCGTATGGATGGTTTCGAATAAAATAGCAATGCTCTGGAATTATTGTGTGGTATCGGCCCCTTTCAGGAGCATTTGCGGGTCGCAGAAGACTTGCACAATTAGTTGCACAGGCAATTCGGTTATGAATAAATTGCGAAGCTCTGAGATGTTTTTGACCTTCCTTTGGAAGTGTCTATAATTTCACTTTGTATGCGTTACGTAGGTGTGTTACGTATTAATCTATCAAGAAATCTTGTGAATTATTAAATAAAATGTATGGTAGGGACACGGCAGGTATTTCCGTCCATCGTCGTAGGGGCTAAAACCAACGAAAGCAATGTCCATTTGCTAGAACTCCACTATAGCAGAACATTTCTCCTGAGCTTACGATTTGGTACGTATAAGTTTTACAAAAAAGCGTCTCTTTTATTGGTTTTCGAGACTATGACGAACAGACGAAAATACCTGCCGTGTCCCTATTTGAAATAAATTGACTTTGATGCTGAAAATATAAAACATAATTGCGTTATAAGGTTTTAGGTTCAACCATATTCGTCTCGCGTCCGATTATTCTTTCTAGTGGAGTGTTCAAGCCTTATTTAAATTAAATAGTTCCATTCAGTTTACTACTAAAGTCGAATTTCCAGTAAATTTGGTGAGTTCGATAGGACTAGTTGAACAAGTTTTGAAAATTTGGTGAATAAAAAGGAAGTTGATCAGGCTGCCGCCCATCCAACGTGGGCAGTTTATCCAGGGTGGATTTTTCCGATCCAAGCCAAGGCAGGAACCAGTGTTTTTTGGAACGAGCAACCAACTTTGGTGAAGCTTTCGACATTGTGGTCAATTCGGTGTGGCCAGAAGCTCGTCGCGCCAAGTCGCGCGGTTTCGAGCAACGCATCCACTGCTCGACTCTCCACCAATACTAGGGACGCATTTATCCTATATGTTTCAACCCACGCACGAGGTGGTCCATCCCGTATCATCGCCATAAGCTCGTTAGACTGGTTCAACGAATATTTACAGCGCCTGTTTCAACGAACTCGACATCGTCCGCCGAGGAACAGGTCAGACCTATTAGCTCATACGTATGCGCAACGTATTAGGGCAAATTATTAAATTAAATAAAAAGACGTCTTCCGGTCCGTAGCCGGTCTATCTGATTAGAACCGAAATCTTTGGAAATCAAAACTAATTAAAAGTGTAAAACTCATTAAATTTTCTTTTTGTTAAATAAGTTTTTTTTATTTCGTTTAAAATTGTATAAAACATTATTACTTCGAGTTCAGTTTGAACTTCTACCAGACCGTGGTCGTTCTTTGAAATTTTAACGAAATTGTTTGAGTCTGAGATTAATCCTGCGACTACCGCTCGGAGTTGGAGAGTGTTTAATAGCAAAATTTAATTTATCCTATTATTCCTAGTATTTTTGAAACTGGTTTGGTTAATGGATCAAAAGTGTACTTTTGAAGTTCTGAACAACTGTTTGGCCTGCCCTGATCAGCAGTCCTCATACCGGGTTATTACAAGAGCTAATTCGAAGGTGGCGCTTAAGCCGCTTACTTCGTGAAACAGATCCGTGCGCTACAAGCTAAGCTAAAGCTAAGCTAAAGCTAAGCTAAAGCTAAGCTAAAGCTAAGCTAAAGCTAAGCTAAAGCTAAGCTAAAGCTAAGCTAAAGCTAAGCTAAAGCTAAGCTAAAGCTAAAGCTAAGCTAAAGCTAAGCTAAGCTAAAGCTAAGCTAAAGCTAAGCTAAAGCTAAGCTAAAGCCAAGCTAAAGCTAAGCTAAAGCTAAGCTAAGCTAAAGCTAAGCTAAGCTAAAGCTAAGCTAAAGCTAAGCTAAAGCTAAGCTAAAGCTAAGCTAAAGCTAAGCTAAAGCTAAGCTAAAGCTAAGCTAAATCTAAGCTAAAGCTAAGCTAAAGCTAAGCTAAAGCTAAGCTAAAGCTAAGCTAAAGCTAAGCTAAAGCTAAGCTAAAGCTAAGCTAAAGCTATGCTAAAGCTAAGCTAAAGCTAAAGCTAAGCTAATGCTAAGGTAAAGCTAAGCTAAAGCTAAGCTAAAGCTAAGCTAAAGCTAAGCTAAAGCTAAGCTAAAGCTAAGCTAAAGCTAAGCTAATGCTAAGCTAAAGCTAAGCTAAAGCTAAGCTAAAGCTAAGCTAAAGCTAAGCTAAAGCTAAGCTAAGGCTAAGCTAAAGCTAAAGCTAAGCCAAATTCTGATGTTTCGGTTAGAAATCACAACATTTTTTTTGGTACTGCATATTTTCATCACTAGATTGAACAATTTAAATTTTCTATCCCTTCATTATTTCATAAGCGAATAGCAAGTTTTATTTTCGATATGAGGATGTTTTGAACAATCAGTATGCAAATAGTTGTCAAAAGACATCTAGTGGAAAATGTAAATGTAAGCAAATATTTTTCTTCGCAGGTTATTTTACTTTTTTTTTCTTTCTCTTCAGTCTATCGGAATACGGTATGAAGAGAAGAATTTTTTGGAAATAGAATAAGAATTTATAAATATATATTTTTAAAGAAATTTTTCAATTTTTTCTTAAACCTTCGGAATTTGGCTCCTTTCGCCATTTTCAAAAAATTAACAACCTTTTTTTCTGTTAATTTGATTACTTAATGTGAGTTATCTTAATCTAAGGTATCTGAATCTAGACTAAAGGGGATGACAAGCTACGCCATCTTTGTAACATATTTTCTGAGTCACCAATACGAGTGCACTGCGAATGCAACATAAACAATTCCGACGGTGAAAATGATATAAAACGAACAAAGGCATAGACAGTACCTTGTGCTTGTGCAAGTAGTATTCTGAATTATTGAGCAAATAAGTTGAACATTATTAAGTTTGAAGCATGGAATCGAGTGTAAAATACAGTCGCCTCTCCACATCTCGATATTGAAGGGACCATCGAGATAAGGAAAGATCGACGAATGGAAGGAAAATTCAAATGGGTACTAGACCTAAAACAGCTCGTTGCTATGAAAAACGAAAACAAAACAAATGCCATTTCTTGTTGTTGATTTGTTTGTTATTGTCCGAAGATGGTCTAGTAGCCTAAAAATTTGAACATATCGACATAAAGAGAGTGAATCCAGAACAAAATATGATCAGCACTCATCGAGATAGAGAGATATCGAGATAAGGAGGATATCGAGATGTAGAATATTCAAATGTATGTAGATTGAAGGGACCAAGGAAACTATCGACATAGGGAAAGATATCGAGATGTAGAACATCGAGATGTAGAGAGTCGACTGTAGTTTTAATTTATAGTTCGCTAATTTTTTTCTATATTTTCTCATGATTGTATCATGTTGCATTATTCAGTGGTTTGGGCGTTTTGCATCATATTCTCCTGTAAAAAGATAAACATTCAAAATTCGCGCATATACTATTGCAGAATAAATGAGTATTGGGGTAATTTGACACTGGGGGATAACAGGGGGATGACAGGCAAACCTGTCAAAATCCATAGTAAAAAAATGGATGTCGGTCCTCTGAAATTTTCTGAAGAATGCTATAACCGTCGACAAAATTTGCATTATTAATATTTTCTTTATTTGGAAGGCTTTCAGCCTTTAGCAGGCTTACCTCTAAAATTTGCATACATTTATAGCCAAAATTGAAAAAAATAAGAACAAACTAAATTTTTCAACTCACAGTAAATGTTGTATCTTTTTTTATAGGGTATCTGTTCCTATATCAATAACAATAAGGCAATGCGCATATGAAATGCATTGATTTCTCACCCAATAATAAAAAAACATGAGAATAATTATGCTCGGCTCATGTAATTTTTAATTGAAAACAATTTGGTAACTTCAAAAATGAAATTTTCATCACATTGTTGAAGTATTTAGCTAAAAAACATCATCCCCGCCATGCACCTATTTCAATAACATTCAAAAACAGTTAATCCTATGCCTGTACCTATATCAATAACACTGTTTCCAACATAAAATACGCACACTATTACTTGTGTGTATACGTAACGATATGATTGCAGTGATGCCGAAATCTACAATGTTTTGTATTTGAGTTGAAATATAATTACAAAATTGCTGTTTTTGTTGCAGTTTTCCATCTTATCAGTTAAATTTTATGTTTGTCATAACTTATCTTTTCGATATAATTTATTTTACAAACATAAGAGTTGAATTTCACAGTGAAAGTTCATTCAAGCGCTTTGAAATAAAAATCCAGGTCGGCAACCCTTGAGAGTACTGCAAGCCATGTAAACAGTTTGGAATACGGACAAGGATAATTTAGACGTTGTTCGAAATAAACCTATATCAAACTATAGGAAATCGCGTTGGTTTTTAAAATATTATTATATTCATAGTGAAAATGTGATGTGCTTTATGTGCTGTGAAGTGAATTTTGAAGGGATAGAATTGTTTTAGCTTGAAATTGAGTGGAAAACAACGGCGTGAAAACAGATGAATCTGCTAGTAGCAATCGAGCAGTGCATCAAACCATCAGTTCAGAGGTAGGAAAATGAAAATAAAAGTGCTTTATAATTTTATCTTTTAATAATTTGATACTTGTGAATTAAAACATTACATAAACAAAATTTTGAATAATATTCCAAGCATTCAAGAATGTGTTCCATCCATTATTGTGTACATACGATGTGTGAAATTGTAAATAAATCTATTTTTTATTTGGTTTATCGACGGTTGGGATTAGTATACGGGCTGTTATTAATATGGGAACAGATACCCTATATAAAAAACACAGCTGATCCCAAGACGAACCGATCATTGAGGAAATCTTGAAAATCGATCCATCCGTTCGTAGGTTATATTGCCTCAAATGAAATGTAAACTCATTTTTATATATAGAGACTATACGAACCTGCCCAATCTTACTCGGGCTGTTTTTTCGACCTATAAATCCTTTAATTGATTGCAGCGTCGCACTCTACACGGGAAAATCAAACAGCCTAAATTTTGAGTTGTTTTTGATTTGGCATCTCTTTCATTCCACCCGTTGTTATCAACAGAGAAAGAAAACTACTTAACAAAAGTAGTTTAATGGGAAAGGCCAATTTTAGGTTAAGAACTTATATTTTGATTTTTATTACCCTAAGTTTACTAACTTAGTATTTAAGTACTTTTTTACACAGGATTGGCGATTTGGACCATCCAACTCAAAATTGGCTTCCCCCACCAACGGTCTTAACTTAATTTTGAGTTGCTTGAACTTCATTTTGGGTAGGCGTAGATGATTTTCTTCATAACTCATAAAAATGTATGAATTTATATTTGTTCTTCTTTCCCAGCGAAATGTTCTATCTTTTCATATACATAAACTCAACTGAGCCCAAGTCGAATATTTACGAAATAATAAAAAAAAATATGGTCAATGTTCCCTCGAATTATGATACTTCTAAGAAATTCTGAAGAAACACCCATGGAAAATCTCAAACATTTGCCGTGGAAAATACAAACATTTTCATTTAGTATTTCCTAAAAAAAAATCCGCTGTGAAATTGTTAGAGCTATCATTGGAAATTGTATTGTTTTTGCCTGGAAACTTCAAAGTATTTTCCATGAAAATTCCTGAAAAAATAAATCCCAAATGAATATTGTAGAAAAACTAAAGAAGAGAATTCCTTAAGGAATTGTATTAGATTTTCCCGACGATATTCGAAAGATCCTTTCGTAAATGTCTTAAAATAACCTGGAAAATTAAGAAAATTATTTTGAGCTTTTTAGTGGAATGTCTTCACTTGTCATAAAACGAGTTTGTACAATCCCATTGAATTCCACCACTTAATTGTATCTTGACAGATACGTATTTCGATCCACCATTGGAAGCACTGCAACCGCTGCACTAGGCACGGTGGCTCCGGATCAGAGAAACGACTGGTATGACGGCGAATGTGAGCAGTTAGTTGAGGAGAAGGATGCAGCATGGGCGAGATTGCTGCAACCAGTGTTGTAAAATGTCATTTGCATTCGTTTGTATAATTTTCCCAGAACTTGTTTCAGAAGGTTGCTATCAATTCATGTTGTATGACGAACTTATAGCGGTTAAATGGGCCTACAACTTAGTCTAACGAGACTTTGCTGTAAGTATGTAATCTGGGGCGTGGGAGGCAAAATGTCATTCAAATGACATTATGTCAAATGACACGTGACATTTTGGAGAGTTTTCACTCTCCAGCCTTTGATGTACATTTCAATACATTCAAAATTATGGAAGAAATTTTGCTTCTAAAGAAAGTTATGAGCAAATTAGTCAAATGACATGCAGATGACATTTTACAAGCCTGGCTGCAACACCGCACGAGGGCGAACGAGGCACGATACAAACGGGCGCGGAACAGACAAAACTCGATTTTCCGGAGGAAAAAGCGTCAGCAGGAAGATCGAGACCGTGAAGAGATGGAGGAACTGTACCGCGCTAATAACGCACGAAGTTCTATGAGAAGTTGAACCGTTCACGTAAGGGCCACGTGCCATCGCCCGATATGTGTAAGGACATAAACGGGAACCTTCTTACGAACGAGCGTGACGTGATCCAAAGGTGATGAGATGAAATGAGGTGATATGGTTGATCAAGGCCACCTTTGGATCACCTCACGCTCCCGTTTGTATCGTGCCTCGTTCGCCCTCGTGCGGTGTTGCAGCAATCTCGCCCATGCTGCATTCTTCTCCTCAACTAACTGCTCACATTCGCCGTCATACCAGTCGTTTCTCTGATCCGGAGCCACCGTGCATAGTGCAGCGGTTGCGGTGCTTCCAATGGCGGATCCAATGGCGAGCACCTGAATGGCGATATGGCAGACAACGGTGGCGGTATGGTAATGAACCTAGGAGCACGCGCGCAGGACATGCGACTTCCGGCTCCGAATCTCCAGGAAATCCAGGAGGAGATCGGCCGGCTGAAAAACAACAAAGCCCCTGGAGTTGACCAACTACCAGGAGAGCTGTTTAAACACGGTGATGAAGCACTGGCTAGAGCGCTGCACTGGGTGATTACCAAGTTTTGGGAGGATGAGGTTCTGCCGCAGGAGTGGATGGAAGGTGTCGTGTGTCGTCTGTGTCGGTGTCGTCCCATCTACAAAAAGGGCGATAAGCTGGATTGTAGCAACTACCGCGCAATCACATTGCTGAACGCCGCCTACAAGGTACTCTCCCAAATTTTATGCCGTCGACTAACACCAATTGCAAGAGAGTTCGTGGGGCAGTACCAGGCGGGATTTATGGGTGAACGCTCTACCACAGACCAGGTGTTCGCCATACGTCAGGTATTGCAGAAATGCCGGAATACAACGTGCCCACACATCATCTATTTATCGACTTCAAAGCCGCATATGATACAATCGATCGGGACCAGCTATGGCAGCTAATGCACGAAAACAGATTTCCGGATAAACTGATACGGTTGATCAAGGCGACGATGGATCGGGTGATGTGCGTAGTTCGAGTTTCAGGGGCATTCTCGAGTCCCTTCGAAACCCGTAGAGGGTTACGGCAAGGTGATGGTCTTTCGTGTCTGCTATTCAACATCGCTTTGGAGGGAGTAATACGAAGGGCAGGGATTGACACGAGTGGTACGATTTTCACGAAGTCCGTCCAGTTATTTGGTTTCGCCGACGACATTGATATCATGGCACGTAACTTTGAGAGGATGGAGGAAGCCTACATCAGACTGAAAAGCGAAGCTAAACGGATTGGACTAGTCATCAACACGTCGAAGACGAAGTACATGATAGGAAGAGGCTCAAGAGAGGTCAATGTGAGCCACCCACCACCAGTTTCTATCGGTGGTGACGAAATCGAGGTGGTTGAAGAATTCGTGTACTTGGGCTCACTGGTGACCAGCAGAGAAATTCGGAGACGCATAGTGGCTGGAAATCGTACATACTTTGGACTCCTCAAGACGCTCCGATCGAATAGAGTTCGCCGCCGTACCAAACTGACTATCTACAAAACGCTTATAAGACCGGTAGTTCTCTACGGACACAACACCTGAACGATGCTCGTGGAGGACCAACGCGCACTGGGAGTTTTTGAAAGGAAAGTGTTGCGTACCATCTATGGTGGGGTGCAGATGGCGGACGGTACGTGGAGGAGGCGAATGAACCACGAGTTGCATCAGCTGTTGGGAGAACCATCCATCGTTCACACCGCGAAAATCGGAAGACTGCGGTGGGCCGGGCACGTAGCCAGAATGTCGGACAGTAATCCGGTGAAAATGGTTCTCGACAACGATCCGACGGGAACAAGAAGGCGAGGTGCACAGCGGGCAAGGTGGATCGATCAGGTGGAGCACGACTTGCGGACCCTCCGCAGACTGCGTGGTTGGCGAAGTGCAGCCATGGACCGAGCTGAATGGAGAAGTCTTTTATGTGCAGCACAGGCCACTCCGGCCTTAGTCTGATGATAAATAAAAAAGATACGTATTTCGACCTCAACAGTAAGACCGTCTTCAGTGTCTCGTACTTGTATGTCTTGTAAAGTCGAGTCAAGTACGAGACACTGAAGACGGCCTTACTGTTGAGGTCGAAATACGTATCTGTCAAGATACAATTAAGTGGTGGAATTCAATGGGATTGTACAAACTCGTCTTATGACAACTGGAAAATTAAATAAATAAATTTGAGGCGAACAAGAACAGAATCACTAAACGAACATCGACAAATTTAATCATTCTCAGACTCTTCCATCAGGTTTCAGCTGTATGAAGGTAAAGGATAATAATAACTTTTCAAACTTATGTTAATAATAACAAGTTTCACACGAAACATAAAACGAAGGAAAAATGAAAGTTTTCGTTTATTTTTCATAACATTATACAATAGGTTTTTCCTTAACCAACATAAAGCCAGCCTGTCATATGGTTATGACTATGACCATCCCCGACAGCTGCACCGATAGTTGCGTCAAGTCTACAATTCGCACAACTTTCATCTCCAACCGAAATAAAGTGCACTGCTATGGGCAGAGCTAGAATATACATCACGACAAGAATGATCCCCATTTGTTAGACTGCGGGAGTGTGTAAAACGCGCGCGCCAATCCATGAATTTCATAAATGCGCTCCCGCAGCCCACGGCACTGATGAAAAAAAATGCGGGATGCATCAATAAAACAGAGCTGCTGTTGCTCATTCTGTGTTGTGGTTGATTCTTGGTGAACTCCCTCCTCGAACAATAAATTTTCCGCTTTGCACCATGCAAGGGGGTTCCCTTTGGTGGGTTCCGTTTTTGTACGTATTTTGCTCTTAAAATAATATAAATATATTCGGAGCTTCACCGCATGGGTCCCAAGTGGAGTCTGCGTCTTATCACGTTAAATGTAACTGACCGGATCCAAGTTCTTGTACAAAAGAGAGGAAGAATGTATACATATAGCAGGGCATCTTAAATCCTTATGTTTTATCTTTAAAAAATGCGATTCATATTTACAATTATTGTAGTGTTGTTTGGAGCAATTCCAACCTAGATGAAAATTCGATTAACTTTCCATTACATAATTTGTTTTTATTTAATGTGCACTTCAAAATGGGTAAACTTGGGTAAACTTGTGGGCTGATCTGGAAAACTTTTACACATGTTTCAATTTAAGGTCAGATTTGATAAAAGAGGTTCTCCCTACCAGATGTGATTGTAGGTAAAACAAATAATATTTTATTTTGTACACGGCTCACGTAGCATGAAGATTCGAATGGATTGCCTCTGTGTACGAAGCAACAAAATGCTTCGTTGTAATTGAAAACAAATAAAATTATTGAAAGGTTTGATTGTCGTTCATGAAATACGCTACGCTTCTATGAAGGGAAAAGCCTCGATAAACGTGGCGTGATTTAATATAAACTAAAGTAACTTGTTGAGTTTAAATAAGTTAAATCAACGTTTTCTTCTTCTCCACTTCACTCGTCTTTATATTGAATATTTTAATTCATCTTCGATATCTTTTTGCTTTCGTCCGAATTTTACTATATTTAACAAATTCATCCAGGAGTATAATAATGATTTGAGTCCAACGAAATAAATAACCTACATCCCGAAATATATGTTGCACCAGAGTTTATTGCTACACATTAAATCCGATTGCCCAATTGACCAAAGCCTCCGGCAACATAATTCACTGATTTGCATCCATTATTCTCTGCACCTTTTTGCCAACAGTCGAGGCGGCAGCAACCAAGATCCAAGCAGCGTTTCGGGGCCACCAGGTGCGAGCGAAGACAAAAATGAAGCAAGGAGACGTCAACGGAAGTGAATCGCAGAAAAACGCCGAAGCGGAAACCCAACGCGAACCGACCAAAGAAGAGCTGGAGGCCGACTTTGACCCCAACGACGAAGGTAAGAGCATATCGACCGGCTCCCGTATTATATGTGTGAGGGTGGGCCGCAGATGGATGGCCCGACGACAATTGGTCGTTGGCTGTCCGGTCAGCATGTGGATTGTGTGGACTAATGGAGTCAATCAATTCCATTGTGAAACGTGATCATTATTTGTCTGGATAATGCCGAATATAGAAGGGCATTATCCTTTCCGAGCAGACTTCCAACAGATTATGTAACATGAGTCAAACTGAGTAATTTGAAGTTTCCTTTACAAACAAGGATCAGCTGTGTTCAGCCAATTTGATAAATCTTGTCTACAAAATGTTTCTTTTCTTTATGCCATATATATTGTGCTACAGTAAAAATACTCCCAAAGTGTCCTTAAAAAGCTTTCTGAATCTCCAAGAGTAGCCTGGAAAAAATCCGGGCATTCTAATTAAAATTGATGACACCATTACGGGTCAAATTGAGCGGAACGAATGCGACAACGAACATTGCACCGAAGCGCACCTGACCGAGCCTTTTACTTGAAAGCAAAAGAAACGGAATAAATGTGTACCGATGTAGGCATGTAGTACAACAACCATAAAGAAGCGGAGACGAAACCCCTTGGCGTTCGTTAAGCAGCAGAGACTGAATGGCGACAAAGTTGTAGTCCTATATATAGAATATGTCTGAAAAGGGCGAATTCTGCTTCGTACGATATGAGATTACAAATGTAAGCATATAACAATTGAATGCCTCTCTTGGGGTGTGGGAACCACATATGAAATTCAATACGGGCATGGGCTTCAGTGATTGGGGATTGGTTTTTGCCTTCCTCGTAAAGTTGTTGCGGTTTGTTCATTTCATAAATTATTTTCTGACAGTAGGTTTGGGTAATCCTAATTCCCATACTAAAACACTCAGTTTGACGAATCAAGAAAATGTTTGTGTGCACCAGAGGGTTGCACCAGAGAAAAACCCTATATTAATCCTCCATACTTTCTCAAAATCATCTTAATAAGATACATGTCAATGTGAACTGTCTACTTCACGTTTAATAACACCCTTCTCAGCCTTCCCTAAATATTAGGCACATCGTTAAATAAATTACGAGGGAAATTGTTCGCGTCATGGCTAATGTGAGTAATAATTCAATGTGTAAATGTGGATTTCGTCGTGGCTAAGAATTTATGTATTTTGACTGAGTATTTAATATGAGGATCTTGACTTTCGATAAATGTTGTTAAATTGAGAAAGAAAAATATAATTTCAATTAATCCCTTGGTATCCAAGATAACTTCGGGAATCTAGAGAACATTCTAGAAAACAATAAACAAAACTCTAATAATTTAACCTATAGATGTGATACTGCCAAAAAGCTAAAAAAACATTAGACAACTTTTAGTATAGTAATCTTTAACCGATTTTGTCGCAACAAGTTTTATTCGATAGATGACAAACCCTTGTTGATCACTTTTGAATTTCATAACGATCGACCGCTGCATATGAAAGTTTTGAAGAAAATGGTACATTGAACCATATAAACTCCACATAAGGTTGGTGTCTTGAAAAAAATAATGAAAACTAATCAGCGCGTAAAAAATATAGACACGGAAAATTACACTATTCTGAGCATTAATGAATCTTTTCCACCAATTTCGCCCTAAATGTATGCAATTTGTATAGCATTATGCCACTTAGTCCGATACAAATATTTAATTAACTTTTTGTGCAACTCATCTCCGAAAGGTCAAGAAGGGGGTGGGGGATTATAAAAAATAAATATTAAAATGAAAAAAATCAAAAATCTCCTCGAATTTGTAAAAGAATGTTTTGAAAATCAAAATATTATTTTTTGGCAAAAAAAAAACCGAGGGGGGGAGACAAAATAGATTTTAAATATTTGTATCGGCCTTAATTGAATAAATAGTAACATAATGCAACACAAATTGCATACATTCAAGCGAAAATATCGTTGAAGACTACGCTCTTTTTGGCATTCCTTTTGTGCATTACTTTCGTGTAAATTTCAACAACTTTTTCTATCTGTGTAGGAGAAAGGCAGCATCATTACTCGGTGAATTAAAATGGGTTTTTATCGATCTAGCTACTGTGAGATCATTGCTTCTAGATGTTCTCAGAAGTTTTTGCGTCATTTCACAAAGTTTGGAATAACATGCATTACAAACGTAGGAACATCTTTTGTTAAACTTCACAGCAAATATTTTTTTAAATTCAACGACGTGTAAAATTGCAGCTTATACCATCAAACGAATTAACATTCGATATTCAATTAAATTTGACTGAATTTTACAAGCAAGCACAGTTTAAATTTATTTCGATTTAAAATAAAAACCGTGACATCAGTTGAATGTTACGTTTATTTGCATGCTCAAAATATGTGCATGAAAATACATTTAAAATCACAACATATTTTTATCTGTGTTTATCCTTTTTTTAGCCGCTGTGGTTAAATAACGGGTGGCCACTAAATAGCGGGAATGAAAAGAATGGTTTGGGAAGAAATCTACAAAGAGGTATAGTTTAATCTGAGATACGTTATATAAAGAGTTAGTCTTTAAACTTAGATTAATGAATAATAGCATATGGTCCGTGGTCCGCAGTACGACGTAGTTTAATCTTGCAGGTATCACCTGACCGTTGCACTATGGTCCGGGATACAGATTTACGCGAAAAGATGCATTTTACGCCAAAACTATATTTTTTAGAAAAAACTGTTGTTCTACAAAATTGTTCGAAATAGTAAGGCCATCATTATGGTGCAACCAAAAAATAGGGTGGCCCACCATATAAAAAAATTAGAAAATATTTTTTTACTTTTTGAAATATTGACATGTTATGTTCTACAAAGTTGTAGCGCAGCTTATTCCAATTAATTTTGCTAAAAAAACTTTTTCTGTAGCTCTTAAGTTGGCTGATTTGGATCAATTTTACCTAATTGGATTAGGGTGTACTTCACAAAAAAAATATTTTTGATCTACTTTTTTCGTTTTGGATTTCTCGAAAAAGTCGTTTTCAGGTGACTTTTAGAGCTCAAAAAAATGCATCTTTTGATGGGTAAATATGCTCAATATCTTTTACCGATCAAAAGTTATAATCGTTTTTCTGTCAAAATTATATTTTTTTCATAAGTTGATATCTCCGGTTAAGGCAGACCAAAAAAATATGTTTACATGGCATTTGAAAGAGAAATTCATATTCCTTATTATGTCAAAAAATTGGAGATATGTTATTTTTTTATCTCAAGTTTTACCAAATTTACTAAAATCATGTTTTTTCAAAAAAACTTACAATGGAACTCGACAATGGACGAAGATACAGACGATATTCTTATAGCAAAACACGCGTTTTGGAAAGCCCTAAAAGTCTTCAGAAGGTGACATTTGTGAAAAACGAAAAATAAAAAATCTACAGCTTTAACACTTTTCATAAGTTTTATCATTATCATCGTATTGCAAGATTTTCGAGAAAAGATGCATTTTCGGCCTAAAGCATAATTTTAAGAAAAAAAAAAGTTCTACAAAGTTGTTCTGGATACTCTGGCCCTTATTATAGAGTTACCGAAAAATAGGGTGGGCCATTTTATAAAAATGTAAAATTTTTATTTTTTTTATTTTGCGGAATATGGACATAAAATGTTCTACAAAGTTGTAGCGCAGCTTTTTCCAATCAACTTTGCTATATAAACTTTTTATGTAGCTCTTAAGCTCACTTGTTTAGAGTAATTTTACTTACCAGAATTAGGGTGTCCCTCAAAAAACAATATTTATGATCTGCTCATTTTATTTTTTATTTTTCACGGATGTCACCTTCTGAAGACTTTTGGGGCTTTCCAAAACGCGTGTTTTGCTATAAGAATATCGTCTGTATCTTCTTCCAATGTCGAGTTATATCAATTTATTTGAAAAAACATGATTTTAGTAAAATTAGTAAAACTTGAGATAAAAAAATAACATATCCCCAATTTTTTGACATAATAAGGAATATGAATTTCTCTTTCAAATGCCGTGTAAATATATTTTTTTGGTCCGCCCTAACCGGAGATATCAACTTATGAAAAAATGTAATTTTGACAGAAAAATGATTATAACTTTTGATTGGTAGAAGATATTGAGCATATTCACCCATTAAAAGTTGCATTTTTTTGAGCTCCAAAAGTCACCTGAAGACGACTTTTTCGAGAAATCCAAAACAAAAAAAGTAGATCAAAAATACTGTTTTTGTAAGGTACACCCTAATCCAATTAGGTAAAATTGCTCTAAATCAGCCAACTTAAAAGCTACAGAAAAAGTTTTTTTAGCAAAATTGATTGGAATAAGCTGCGCTACAACTTTGTAGAACATAACATGTCAATATTCCAAAAAATAAAAAAATATTTTCTTTTTTTTTTATATGATGGGCCACCCTATTTTTTGGTTGCACCATAATGATGGCCTTACTATTTCGAACAATTTTGTAGAACAACAGTTTTTTCTAAAAACTATAGTTTTGGCGCAAAATTCATCTTTCCGCGTAAATCTGTATCCTGGACCATAGTGCATTGGACGGCGGCCATTTCCGGATGATGCTTCTGATCCTATTGATGAGTTGTTTCGTGTCTTTGGCAGGGATGGGAACGGTTGACATTTCTTTTTATCATTCATTCTGCCACGCAGTAAAATAAAAACAAAACCACGGCAGCCGCAGCAGCAGCCACGACCAAGCAGACGACAGTCAGCACATGATTTTATTATTTTCTCTCCCCACAATTAACGTTTCTGTACGCTCATTTCAAGATATATGACCGTTTTTGGTAGTAAATGATTATTTCATTACTCCTTGCTCATTTTAGAGACTAGAACTAATTAATTAGTACCAACGGCTAGCATTCTTTCTAGGCTTTGCGCCACAGGCAATAAAACCCGATTCTGTTCTGTTTGCGCTGCGCACGAACCGAAACAAGAAATCTCATGCAAATGCTGACCGCACCGACGGCTCGACTCTCACGCAGCAGTAAACAAACAGTTTGCCTTATCGGCAAAAAAAAATGTCACAATGAGGCGTACATTTTTTTGGAAAACTGTTTCGGTTTGTGCGGTGCATGAAATTTGACCGGATAAAATGTAAACATTCGCATAATCACAGTGTTTTACTGTACATTTCCCAACACTGGTCTTTGGTCTCCCAATCACCTTTGAATACAATGGAGCTCGATCTACTAAAAATCCTTTTTTCGACACATTTTCACGTACAAAATTGTCCACCGTACTTTTCCCGCGAACTTTGTTCGCTTGAAAAAAATGTACAATGCGGCACATCCTTTCTGTTTTGACGGCATGTTTGAAGAGGTCAGATTTGGAATTCTGATAGTTTACCTGCAGTGAGCGATCTGATAAATAATTTTGGATCAGTTTAATGATGTACAGAGGAAAATTAAAATTCATCAATTTTACAATCAAACCTTCATGCCAAACACTGTCAAATGCTTTCTCTATATCAAGAAGAGCAACTCCAGTCGAATATCCTTCAGATTTGTTGAGCCGAATTAAATTCGTTACTCTTAATAACTGATGGGTGGTAGAATGCCCATGGCGAAAACCAAATTGTTCATCAGCAAAAAAAGAATTGTCATTAATATGAACCATTATTCTATTTAAAATAATCTTTTCAAACTGTTTGCTTATTGAAGAAAGCAAACTGATTGGGCGATAACTAGAAGCCTCAGCTGGATTTTTGTCCGGCTTCGAAATTGGAACAACTTTGGCGTTTTTCCATTTATCTGGAAAGTATGCCAATTGAAAACATTTGTTAAATAAATTAACCAAAAAGGATAAAGAGCTCTCAGGAAGTTTTTTGATAAGTATGTAGAAAATACCATCATCACCCGGGGCTTTCATATTTTTAAATTGTCTAGTAATAGATCTCACTTCATCCAAATTAGTTCCCAACGAAGGGTCAAAAACATTCTCTTGATTGAGAATGTCTTCGAAGCTCCGTGTAACCTGATCCTCAATTGGACTAGTGAGAGCTAGACTAAAATTATGGGCACTCTCGAACTGCTGAGCAAGTTTTTGAGCCTTTTCGCCATTTGTTAATAAAATTTTATTTTCCTCTTTCAGCGCTGGAATTGGCTTTTGAGGTTTTTTAAGAATTTTTGTTAATTTCCAAAAGGGTTTCGAACTGGGATCCAACTTCGAGACATTATTCTCAAAGTTGGTATTTCTCAGAGGAATATCAACATCAAAATTCCTATCGATATACGTTTTATATAAATCCCAATCAGCTCTATGATAATTAAAAGTAGAGCTGATAGGATTATAAATGGCTTCTTGTGAGATTTCAAACGTCACAGGAAGGTGATCAGAGTCAAAGTCAGCATGAGTTACCAATTGGCCACACAGCTGACTTGAATCCGTTAAAACTAAATCAATTGTAGAAGGATTTCGACTGGAAGAAAAACAAGTTGGTCCATTGGGATATTGAATAGTATAATACCCCGCAGAACAATCTTCAAATAAAATTTTACCATTGGAGTTGCTTTGAGCATTATTCCATGAACGGTGTTTGGCATTGAAGTCACCAATTACGAAGAATTTTGATTTGTTGCGAGTCAGAATTTAAAGATCAGCTTTCAACAAATTATTTTGCTGCCCATTGCATTGAAAATGCAAGTAGGCTGCAATGAAGGAAAATTGTCCAAAATTTGTTTCAACAGAAACTCCCAAGGTTTCAAAAACTTTGGTTTCGAACGAAGAAAATAATTTATGTTTGATACGTCTATTAATGACAATGGCGACCCCACCACAGGCGCTGTCAAGACGATCATTTCTGTAGATAAAATAGTTTGGATCTCTTTTAATGGAGAGTCCTGGTTTTAAATACGTTTCAGTTATAATGGCAATATGCACATTATGAACTGAAAGGAAGTTGAATAATTCATCTTCCTTACCCTTTAGAGAGCGGGCATTCCAATTTAGAACTTTCACACAATTATTTGGATCCATTGAAACGGAGCCCGATAACAATTTTTTGTGTGTACTTTATACCAACCTGAACAGCTTCAGGAATGGTATTTGCTTTGAACATTGCATCAATCATGTGATGCAATTGTTCAGTTAAAAAATCAAAATTATTTATAAGTTATTTTCCGTTGGGACATGGGTATAAGAAGAGAAATTTTGTCTACCAGCAGCGATGTTTGAATACGTAGGTACATTGGAAAAATTGGAATTTACTGAAGTGCTTCCTACCCGTTGACGAGCGGCAAAATTTGTTTGTGAATTGTGGTGGGTATGAATTGCTCGACCGGTAACTGGTTTCGAAATTTGAGCGTTTAAAAAATTTCTACCCGTCGAATCTGGGATCCGATTGGAATTTCCCGTCATCAATTTTGCACGGGAATTCAAAACTTTTTTGCGTGAAGGGCATTCCCAGAAATTGGATTTATGATTGCCCCCACAGTTTGCGCACTTAAATTTATTGGAATCTTCTCTCACAGGACATGCATCCTTGGCGTGAGAGGTTCCACCACAAATCATGCATTTAGCATCCATGTGACAATGTTTGGTTCCATGACCCCACTTTTGGCACTTACGGGGTTTTGGAAATTTCCCCCAGGCCTGCGGAAATGTTCCCATGTAACACGGACATGGGACATAATACAGGCCTTTTCCAAACTTTTCATATTATTTAGTTCACTTTTGTTAAAATGAACTAAATAAAATTCTTGAGAAATGTCCCTCTGGGAAGTACCAGAGTGGGATTTCTTTTTCATTTTTTAATTACTTAATTACTTGGACTGGTGAAAATCCAAGTAATTGAGAAATCATTGTCATCATTGGGGAGACCTTTCAAGACGACTTTGAACAATCGCTCAGTTTTGTCGTCGTATGTGAAGAATTTATGGCGCTTCTCAGTTAAATACTGAAGAAGACGTTTGCGATCGTCAAAGGATCCCGGAAAAACGTGGCAGTCACCCTTCCTAGCAATCTGAAATGAAACCTTGATCCCCTGAAGGTTACTCAAGATTTCATACCGAAAGCCAGAAAACTCGGCAACAGATACCACAATTGACGGAATCCTTTGTTTCTTCGCATGAATCGAATCACCTGGGCTAAAGGTAGATTCGATTTGCTCAATTTCATCATTAATCAAATCGAACTGATTGCTCAGTTCGATAGGAGAAGAAACAATGTCAACATTAGATTTAGAAGGAATATCTGAAGTATCCAGCTTCCTTCTATTTTTTCCGCGCTTGGGCAGGACGGTCTTGAAACCTTGTTTCTTTGAAAGAAGTGGAGAATTCAGAGACTCCCCCTTCCTCTTGTTTTTATTAATGCTCATTGCTGAGCGTAGAGACGTTACCTGCTAAGAGGTTTTTTTTTCCAGAACGGTGTCCCTGCAGGATTACCACCGCTTGTCGGAATTTTACTTCCGCAAACGGGTCCAACGTAAAACGAAGGCACGGGTCCTTGCAAAGATCGTAACGGATCAGTGGGTACAAATAGCGCTGTTGAAATTAAAATAGCTTCGGGTAGTATTAAAAACTTCCTTCCGCAAAGAGAGAAAGAACCGCACAGCACGATGCGGTCTGATACGGGTCTAATTATTTTCGGATTTGCACTGTTTTAAGCTTAATTTCTTAACATGTCCGTTTTATCCACACATTATTTCCATTTCACCCGCATACGTTTAAATCAAATGTTCCATCCTGATTTTCATTGTCAAAAAAATCATAAAATCGGCGTCGTAGTGCTTCTATTTAAGATTCACGTAAGGGGTTTAGGTCACCAATATTATGACGTTTTCCTTGTAAAAATGATATTACCCCCAGCCCCCCTACCCGGAAAATGGGCAATTAATTTTGATTGCACTGATGTAGACGTTGTCACTGAAAACCACTTTGCATACTCCGTTTTTCCAACCATTTGCCAAGGGTGAAACTTTTTTTTTTCAAATAAACATAATATAAAAATGACAAATCCTACAAGAAAGTGTTGAATGGGTGGTTATCGCAAAATAAGCCAAATCTAACATAATATATTCTTGTACAATCTAGCAGAATACAATGTTTTGGTCGTAACTGGTCGCAACTAAACAAGTGAATAAAGGAGTAAAAAAACAAAAATTCAAATAAATTGAACCCTATTCAAATGTCATTCTTGATTTGAGAAAAAAGTAGATTTAGTTGCGAAATCAGACGAAATCTCATAACGAAAAAAGTTTAGTTTCGGATGAGAAGACACTTAAAAAACGCTGATTAATCCATGGTGCCTTTCTCGTGCAAAAAATACTAAAAAATATATAAATCAGTATTTTTAGCGTGTTTTGAGCATAAGAAATAGTATTTTGGCCATAACTTCTGATCCCATTGTCCGATCTGGCAAATTTTCAATTCCAAACAATGAAACAAGATTCCCCGTCGAATAAAACCTGTCGGACAATGATAAGCTCCAAAAAGTGTGTCTACAAAATTTGTACAAAATTTTGTACGAGCTGAGTTGATTGGTAGGGGAGACTGGGGAGACTTGATCCCCTTTTCTGATTTCATTTGTCATTTGTCTAGAAGATCTGTACTAAAAAATACGCTAAAACAAAACTACTTTAGTTCTTGATAAAATAGGAGGTGATCAAGTCACCCCACCTTCTCCTATATTTCACTATGCTGCCGTAATCTGAAAAAGTTGCGCCATTTTCCAAAAATTGTGTTAACGAGTACAACTCATCGAGCTCTTTAACAGAAAAATGAAAAACATGCATGTTGTAAATTGGCTCTTACCTCACTTTTCCAGATTACGGCAGTATGGGTCTCCGGGGCTCCTATCAAAAGTTCGTTTTTGGAGTGATCATGTAGCATTTCGGTACAACTTTGTTGTACGAGAAAGGCAAAAAAACAATTCGGACAAATAAAAAACCCAGAATAATCCACCTAGCGGTGATGATGCCTTTCTCGCTCATTATAAAATATGTTGACGAAAATTCTTTAGAGAGGTGGAATAGAACAAATATAAAGCAATTAATGGTTTTGACTGTCATATAGACTTCCAAAAATGTGGCAAAATTAGATCGTGAAGAAATCATATCAAAACTGTCATAAAATCAGGTGTAGACGAAATCAGGGGCAGATAAAATTTGAACATGCTAAAAATCGAGTCATCACTGTATCTTGTACATATTCGTTCATGGAATGATGCTATGGCAGTTTTAATGGAAAGAATTGAAAATAATTTTATTTGGAAGTAAATTGTAAACAAATAATCAATCAGAAACCAGAAAATAAATAAAAAAAAAAGTAAACTATTCAAATTACACATGTTCCAAGGGGTGGCTTGATACTTGAATTGCTCTGAGTAAAGCAGAATTTGTCATCTCCTAACTCACACACTAATTGAGTCGCTTACTCCAATGGATGTATGTGTAATTAATCATACAAAGAATTTCAAAATTCCATCATCCGAGCCAGCGATTTTTGGATTTCAATGTTTTAATTATATCCACGGAATTCAAATTGAACATGAGTTATGAAAAATATTAATCGAAAGATTTAAGATAAATAATTGAAGAAGAAGAACAAGACTCATGCCAATTGTTCTTCCATTTCTTGGTCCCCCACTATCTCAATATCTCAATGGCCTCTTCAAATTCGATTTGTGGAGAGTCGACTGTAATTTAATGTAATAGCGAGACTAGACTATATAGACATCCCGCTTATAATAAAGATCTCCTAAAACGTACACTTCAAAAGCAAGTTGATTATTGAACAAATTATCTGGAAATAACTCTTTCTTATGTCATAAATGAAAATTACAATGTCTGGAAGAAGGAAAACATCAAATTCGTACTGCCGATTTATTTGAAATAAGTTGTACGTAACAGTAAACGTATTTTGTATGTCTGCATTCTTCTACATTTGATTTGCATGCTTAGCATTAAGCAAAACCAAATCCGCAAATTCAAAAATCCTACACAATTCTCTTTGGTCTCTTATCATGCCACAAATAATATTTTAATCTAAACCAATCCCGTTCAGCTTCCTGCACAAAAACATCAAATATTATTATTTTTATGGAGAGCGAGAAAACAACCCCACCTGTGCCAACCAGAACCCAAAATCCTTGAGGGCATCGAAAGCAGATGCCCGAAAGCAGTAAGTATTCCGAAAAAGGTCGACTGAATTTCCACACCCATAAAAGCGAACGTTAAATGGATATGCAAACACGGATGATGGAATTCCGCCTAGAGAACTGTGCAGCATGTGCTTTATGGTTCATACATTGTTGGGTAACTTACACAAGCATCGCTTTTTTGCACCTCAAAATGAGATATGTTTCCACGATGAGTGCTATATGAGCATAAATCTGTATATTGTATTGGACATTATAACAGCATTTCCTAGTAAGCCCAAGACACATATATTTTCTTGAATCTATCCGATGTATCAAAATATAATCTTCTCTAAGATATATTCTTGTTTTCTATAAATTTACGAGCAAACTTTAAGGCGATTTTTTGCGGCCGACATGAAATGTCTATTAGTGAAATACTGAGTGCTGATGAAAATTTCGCGCCATTGTTGAAAATGGCTTAGAAATTTAGAATCAATTTCCGCTTCTTAAATAATTTTGATTTGATACCTAATTCTATACACAAAAGCAAATGAATCAAATACTTACTCGCACAAGCCATCTTACACATTGAATTTAAATTAGCCCCTGGAGGATAATTTTCCTCGTACATTGCACACCTGTATGAAACATTCATTCGCAAGCTTTAAATCACATTCTATCGTTCACCACCAGCTACAGGCGCTAAATCCATCCCCGACGTGGCAGGTCACGACCCAACAAATTATTCCGAGAAGGTGTCCTCCCCCTCCTGACGTATAGACGGGCAAGGCTAGGTGTTAAAGCACGAAGGAATGATTAGTTTCTGTTTTCGAGTACCTACTCGGCTTTTTCCTCTAGATTTTCCTTTATGTGGGCGAGTGGTATGAAATTACTACTTGCTGCCTCCTGAGTAACAGCACTGCCCAAGTAGGTGGTTGGCAAGTGGAGAATAAATATGCTAGTGGAGATTCCGTTTTCCGCACATTAAACAACATGTGTTTGTTCGTTCTGGCTCTAGTGTCGGTGCTCACAAGTGTTTTTGTTAAAAACGGTTCCCAAGCTGGGTAATTTTCGAAACAATGTAATTCTTTGCATACCACTTTTTGATGAAAAACAACAGAAGAACATGGTAAGCATAGAATAACATAATCAAATTTATTTGTTCAGTAGGTGAGTGTTATCAGATTTGATATCAGCGCAAATTCATCATTACAGTCTACTTCAACCTAGATGAGTTACTGATAACAAGTATAGTCCGAGAGAAACAAACAATGTGAGTAATAATGTTAGAATAAACAATACCTCCCAGAAGATACTGTCTCGGAGATAAGACCGACAGGAGACTAGCCCAGGTTAGTATGGGGAGAAAAAAATGTTGTCGAATTCCACGGGGCACCCCCAGAATTGTGTCTTTGGGTGAGAAAATCAATCTCTAAAAATTTCAGCTCAATCGCTTGTTGCATAAGCTGGCGCATTTGATTTGAAGTTTGTATGGGGATTTCATCCAAAATATATAGAAAAATACACCTCCGTCACTCATTCGATCTGGAAATTGGTTCTGAATGCTCGATTGACCTCAGAATTGCAAAAACGGCAGTTGGTATGCTACAGAACAATTTCACAGAACATTGTATGATGATTAAATGAACTTTTATATAGCTTTCGGCTGATTTATTACGAGCTAAATTGTGTATTTTTGGATTTATTGATCGAATTGTATCAACCGAAACCTATATAAAAGTTCATTTAATCATCATACAATGTTCTGTGAAATTGTTCTGTAGCATACCAACTGCCGTTTTTGCAATTCTGAGGTCAATCGAGCAATCAGAACCAATTTCCAGATCGAATGAGTGACGGAGGTGTATTTTCCTATATATTTTGGATGAAATCCCCATTATTATTATTTAATCAGACTAAGGCCGAAGTGGCCTGTGCGGTATATAAGAGTCTTCTCCATTCGGCTCGGTCCATGGCTACACGTCGCCAACCACGCAGTCTACGGAGGGTCCGCAAGTCATCTTCCACCTGATCGATCCACCTTGCCCGCTGCGCACCTCGCCTTCTTGTGCCCGTCGGATCGTTGTCGAGAACCATTTTCACCGGGTTACTTTCCGACATTCTGGCTACGTGCCCGGCCCATCGCAGTCGTCCGATTTTCGCGGTGTGAACGATGGATGGTTCTCCCAACAGCTGATGCAATTCGTGGTTCATTCGCCTCCTCCACGTACCGTCCGCCATCTGCACCCCACCATAGATGGTACGCAGCACTTTCCTTTCGAAAACTCCAAGTGCGCGTTGGTCCTCCACGAGCATCGTCCAGGTCTCGTGTCCGTAGAGGACTACCGGTCTAATTAGCGTTTTGTAGATTGTCAGTTTGGTACGGCGGCGAACTCTATTCGATCGGAGCGTCTTGCGGAGTCCAAAGTACGTACGATTTCCAGCCACTATGCGTCTCCGAATTTCTCTGCTGGTGTCATTTTCGGCAGTTACCAGTGAGCCCAAGTACACAAATTCTTCTACCACCTCGATTTCGTCACCACCGATGCAAACTCGCGGTGGGTGGCTCACATTGTCTTCTCTTGAACCTCTTCCTATCATGTACTTCGTCTTCGACGTGTTGATGACTAGTCCGATCCGCTTAGCTTCTCTCTTCAGTCTGATGTAGGCTTCCTCCATCTTCTCAAAGTTACGTGCCATAATATCTATGTCGTCGGCGAAACCAAATAGCTGGACGGACTTATTGAAAATTGTACCACTCGTGTTAATCCCTGCTCTTCGTATTACCCCTTCCAAAGCGATGTTGAATAGCAAACACGAAAGACCATCACCTTGCAGTAACCCTCTGCGGGTTTCGAAGGGACTCGAGAATGCCCCTGAAACTCGAACTACGCACATCACCCGATCCATCGTCGCTTTGATCAACCGTGTCAGTTTATCCGGAAAACCCCCATCCAAACTTCAAATCAAATGCGCCAGGTTATGCAACAAGCGATTGAGCTGAAATTTTTAGAGATTAATTTTCTCACCCAAAGACACAATTCTGGGGGGTACCCCTTGGAATTTGACAACTTTTTGTTTCCTGGGCCAGTCTAACCGACAGGAAGAAATTTTATGTATCGGTGAGACTCATAAAAGAATATCACGCAAGAATTCGCAGTAACCAGACTTTTTCCTCCTCGATGCAGCTAAGTGAGCCGAACGCCATCGAGACGGATTAATCCAGCAATTGATTGGGAATATTTTGATATTGATTACGGAACACTGAGTTCGCAAAAGCCTTCACGAGAAGTGAGTATTCGCTGCATTCGAGACAAGACAAGAATTAAGGAATTTCTTCGATTCACAGGGCTTCTCTGGTATAGCTGAAGTTTTACCGGTGCAACTGATTTTCGTCGTCGTTCTTTGTGTGGCTAGAGTTCGATTGGTGCAGTTGACTTTCTTTTGCGTAGCTGGATTTCTGTGGCCTAGCCGAAGTTTCATCGGAGTGGCCGATTTTGGTTGACTTTGCTTTGGATGGGTGAGTGCTGAACTCGGAGTCAGTTCTTCGGCATTCGAGTCGATTTCAGAAGTGTTCTGGGGCGGCGAGACAACCGGGAAAAAGATCGCTGATAGTCGCACGGAACTGGGTGAGCCACGGTCACGATCTGGGGCCGATAGAGGACGGAGACGAGGGCGGTTCACATACGCATGCCACATAGCGGCGACCGATTCGCGAAGCTGAATTTCGTGTAGCGAGAGGCTCAATCCGGAATGGACCAGAAGCAGAGTGTTAAGAACTGCGGCATGAGTACGGTGGCGCGGATGTGTGCCGTCAATAAAAACCATGGTTTGACTAGGGTTAAGAGTAGGAGTTAGAGATTTTAGATCTTAAGAAAGGGCATGTTAGCTCAATAAATGTTTGTGCCATGATCATATGTCTTTTGTTGAGCTTATTTTGTGGCATTTGATGTTAGTTAGCTGAGCCGACAAAGGCCTTTGATCCCTGCAGAGGTCGTTTCACAACAGTAGGGTGTTGAAAAACCCAGACAAATTTCTTACATAATACGTATTGTTTTCTTGGCTTAGCCGTCTTATTATTGTATCAAACGGTCCGTATTTGGGACCGAAACGTCGGAACAAGAACATAATACATAGTTCGTTTGATACAACAATAAGACTGCTAAGCCAAGAAAACAATACGTATTAAATAAAATCCAGTCAAAACTCCACAACATTTCTTACATAATATGTGTACGACCCCTTTGCGCACCAACCATCGTTATTTTTATCAGTCTTGTAAGCTTCCTAGGAAAGCTGTTCTCGTCAGCTCAACGCGGTCTATACTATGGTATGCGATTGTACGACATTTCGCGGTAAACTTTCCGCGGTTAACGTGTTAGCTTTGTAAAGCCTCAAAACTGACTTAATTATGTAAAGCGAATAATCATTGAGTTTGCATTAGACTTTTGTAAACTCAATTCTCGATAAAAAAAACGAACAGTGGGTAATGTCTGTGACATAACCGCTAAGTGGACGTAGGACTTGACTTGACCATGCCTTTAAGATACATAATATGTCCAAATTTCTCACATTAACTATTTTGGATAAATAATCGGCGTTACATACCATTCCTTGGCAAAATCTTCTCATCAAACCGACACAGAAATCAAATCTACCTCGAACAAGAATCATCAAAAAAATTCAGGAAGTATCTGTCCGGTCACGAAATATTAGCCTCGACAGTGGCAACCTTCCCACTGAAGGACTGCCTGAAATAAACCACAAGTTGGCTCAACAGGGGATGTAGACTGTATCTCAGCCCTTCCACTGAAGAGCCTTCTAATCCGTGCGATAGCGACTGAAGGAGAACATTATTTTTAACTCTTATAGCCTATTCAGATTGGGCTATTTATGACTTTGTTAAGTGAGAGGGTATCCAATTATTACGAGGTGTTCAGACTGCAGCAAGATAATATATCTTGACGTTTCCATGTTTCCTCATTTGCACGCTAATACAGGGTTGAATTCAAGGAGAGTTTTAAAATTTAATTTGCGAAATCAAGCATTTGTGTGGCGACAATCGAACATTTTTTTCTGAACAAAGTTTCTACGAAAAAATATTTAAAAAAATATGAAAAGAGATTTTCGAAGAATATTTGAAGCTCTCATTAAGGATAATGAGCGAAGCTACATTCATTAGTTGGGTGCGCCGTTCTTCGGGGAATCAGACTATTCCTCAATTTATTTTTAAGTTTAAAAAGTATTTTGATTCTGTACTATGATCGAACGGAGATTTGATAGAAAAATTTAGATACTTTTGGGAATTCTCACAAATAAATAAAAAAAGGACGATTGGACCAATTTTCAAGAAATATTATCGAACTAAAATGTATTTCCACCAGTATCTCCATGTATGAAGGGCAACTCAGCAATTTATTTATTTTTCAAAAATGGAAACTGAACCATTGCGTTCTACTCGGGGAAGATTCAAATATGACGTCCACTACTTTTTGAGATTTCTAGACCCCCCCTCCCCCCTCTGTCACGCTTTTTTGTAGACCTAGTACATGCAGTGTCACAAAAGCTTAGACCCCCTCCCCCCCTAAAACCTGTGACATCATTGTTGAATGACCCCTCGACAATCAATGATACAGCTTCTAACAAAATCGAATCGTGTGAATGTGATATAATTTAAACTGGATTTTGGATGAATTAATGCATTACCAATCCATGTTTTATTTAAGGTTATTCTACTTTATATATACATCCCATTCAAAACGTACAGTTGTCCCACGTGAAAAATGATGAAATCCAAAGTAGGAGCAGAATTGAAACAATTTATGAAATCATGTTTATTCATCAAATATATTCGTTTTACAACCATTCCTACGTTTTAAATTGTCTTCCGCATTGGCCCTTGAACTTTGAAAATTTATTCGATTTGTTCTATTAAATCTAGGTTTAAGTTAAATACTTCATGTTAATTCTAGAGAGCATCTGTTTTTTAAACAATTCATGTTGAATAAGTGGAGAATAAATAATTATCATCATTATTTTTCATCATATAAAATGCTTTCCACAAAACCATCATCCGAGTTATTCTTCAGCGCTCAGAAGATTTCCATCCATTCGACCCTGCTGCGACAGAAAGAGCATGACTGTCAACTACGAAACGAAATGAAAACAGAGAGAATTTTCTCTCTGGCAAATAGAGCGTAACGCTTTTCAGTTTTGTTTCTTTGAATTTCTCCCTGCATCCCAGTTAGAACGAAAGCTCTCTCGTAATAATTGTTCGTAATAAATTCTCTATGACTCTTTTTAGCGGGTATCTTTTGACAGCGCAAAATGTATGGAATATTACGTAAATAATGACATCATAAAGCGTATTTACCCTGAAACGCCAATTATTATGTCATTAATGGCGTAATCTGAATAGGCTATTAGAGCCTTGAAAAAAGCTGTTTGCTTCGGCTAAGTGCAAAAAGTAAGAAAACGATCTTTTCAAATAACCGCGAATTTCTAGTGATGGTATAAAAAAGACTGAATGCTCTGCGAGCGAATGCACTTTTCTTTTATACCTTATTCTGAATCCTTCCCAATTGGTGAGCCAATTAGCTAGTGTCTTGTATCCCGCTTCTTTGTCAGCCAAAGCGTCATCATCATCAACGCGTTCGAGAAGGACTTCTTCTTTTTTACGCTTGTTGCTCGCTGCTGGCGTCTATTTCCTAACGGGACTTTTCACTAGATACAGGCCAATAAGCCGCCCAAGCGAGCTTAGAATTGCAGTTCAGGTGGGAAGTACGTGTTCTTTTCTGAGACAACATTGTTAGTAGTAGAAGGAAGGAAACACCCGGACATGGGATTTCGGGTGATAAGATTAAGAATTGGTAACATGGGACGATCATTCAGTCACGTTCGCTTTGTGTGCGGTCAGTATCAAACAATGTTTTTCTACATATTTTTTTATCAATGCCGAAAAATCCAACATTTGATTAAAAATCGATTGATAGTTTATTAATGTTTGAGCTGTTATCGGTGTTTTTTTTTATCCAAATAAGATTATGTGAGAGATTTGGACATCTTATGAATCTTTAAAGGCATGGTCAAGCGAAGTCCTTCGTCCACTTCGCGGTTTAATCAGAAAAATTGTCCACTGTTAGTTTTGACGCTATTTATGAAAATCACGCTTAAAATTTTATCTCTAGAATATTGGATTTGGCACCCAAGTACAATTTCTATCCCGAAGGGTATTGAAAGCATTGATATTGATCTCTATTATTGGCTCTCTGAAGAACCGTTTGTTTTTTGACATACATGCTGCATCATGTGGCTTTTCTTCAGCCTGTCTCGGCTCAGCACCGATGCCGGCCGGTCTCAGCTCGACTCTGCTGCTGCTGTCGGTATCTGCTCAGCATTGCTGCTTTGTCGGGTCTGTAGGGTGGACTGCTGATGTACTGGCTAGGTTTCGGCTGATGATGGTCGCTTCGATGGTGTCGAGTCGAAAAAGCGGTAGGTGCAGACTTCATTCCCTGCTAAAAGTGCTGTTCAATCGATGATGCAGTTGCTTCGATTGTCCCGGTCAGAATGAAAGGAAAAAATCGCGTTGCGCTATTTTATGGCTTCTCGGCAGACCCAGCGGCTGCTCATTCGCTGGTGTCTGCACCAATCAGAACGTGGTAGTGGAATGATGCAAGAATTATGCGGTACCCATATTTATAGGTTCCCTTGATCTTAATGTTTTTCATTGAAAACAGGTTCATGCCTATTGAAACAAGTTTTTCGGGTCTTATCAAGCACAGACATGGAAGGCATACTTGAAATCTGTCGATTGAGTGGCTTACGTCTCAGTGGACGAAATTCGTCCACTGAGACGAACGCTATTAACGTTTAAAATCTTTCAACACAGCGTAACGCGGTCATGTTGAGGGCAAATGCGAACACTTGAAGAAGGCTAAACATCACATTTCGCCTTATGCCAGGGAAATGCGGACTTTAAAAGAAAACAAAACAACACAACTTGCCTTATACCGGGCAAATGCAAACATTTGAATGCAAAAATCACATTTTACCTTATACCGAGAAAATGCGAACATTTAAAGAAAGCTAAACAACACACTTCGCCTTATACCAGGACAATGCCGAAACCCATTCGGCCGAAAGCCATTTGGCCGAATGCCACTAGGCCGAACAAGCCATTAGGCCGAAACCTATCTGGCCGAAAGGGGCCAATATTGACTTTCTAATGGCGCCTGTATGCATAACGACCTCTGACGTTGTCCCTATCATACCTCCTAACGGAACTGCCCTAGCTCTATCTTCAAGATTAATACCTGCTAACGCCCTGTACAAAACGACTCCAGTCGGCTGCAACTCGCCGCCGTGACTTTCTTCTATTCTGGACGTCGTCGTGGTTTCAATCGGAATGCCGGTATCCGTTTTGTTCGATGTAGTCACACCGATCATCGAGCTTGGAACATCATTCAGCTTCCTCTGCCAATCCTCCATTTTCCTGCGCTCCGAGAGCTCACTCCGTGTATCGCTTCCATCGTTCGACACCATCTCTTCCCGCAACTGAAACGACTTCTCAAGCATTTCTTCTTCCAACTGCAGCCTTGTTCTCTAATTCCAAACGCTTCAGAGCTAGAGCCTTCTGCGCCTCCAGCTTGTCTAACTGTAGTTGTGCTCTCTTCGCTCGAGCACTGGAACTGGTCCTGCCGGATGAACTAACCGATTTATACGACTTGCTGTCGGGATTTTCCACGACCGTAGGAATAACCAGCGAAGGCTGCTGGCAATTCGGACAAGTAAAAGTTCTGTCCGGCTCCGCTGTCGTTGACACCAACGCACTCAAAATGCCACCACGTTTTGCAGCCGCCGCAGCTAACTATCCTTTCCGTGTCCTTTTCCGTACATAATTGGCAGTGAGATTCACTGCCAGTCTCTGCGACCTTCGCACTGCGAGTACTCATAGGCATATTTAGCATTGAACCACAATCTTTTAGATTTGTTGGGGAGATTTTCGGGGTCTTTTGAGCAGAGGTCCGAATATCAGGCAGAGGGTTTCATCCATAAAGCGACCCCGAGGGAGCTCGAGGGAGCAGATCCGCAGGAGGCCCTTACGCCGAACCATTTTATCCTGTTGAGTTCTACTGGAGTGGTGCAACCACCGAAGATGCCGGCGGATCCAATGATAGACCAATTTTGGAGGAGATGGATACGGGAGTACCTGCCGACTATTGCACGGCGGACCAAGTGGTTTGAAGAAGTGAAGTTGATAGGAGTAGGGGATTTAGTGATCGTAGTTGAAGAGAAGGTACGTAACGGATGGCTACATGGAAGAGTAGTGGAGGTCAGCGAAGGACGTGATGGAAGAGTACGTGACGCCGTAGTGCAGACGACAGCCGGTCTTATGCGGCGACCGGTGGCGAAGATTGCGCGACTGGATGTAGAAGGTGGTAAAGCTGATTAGTAGCTGTTTAGCAGCTGAACCAGCCTTACGGGTCGGGGAAGTGTTACGGTGGATAATGCCGAACCCATCCAGGCGGTGTAACGGGATGGATTTTTGGCAACCCGGTCACCGCGGTGGTTATATAGTGTATGAACTTATGAGAGGGAAACAATAATTAGATTTGTTTTGATTGAAAGTAGATAGAAAGAAGGACGAAATTAAAACGATATTGACATTATACGGTTTAAGAAGTGTGAAGTAGTTTATTGTGTTAAATTGGATTTGTATCCCATTATCCGTGAGCATTGAATTCGATTATAGTAATATGTGCTAAATTTGGAAATTTATGTAGGGCTACGGTTTGTATAATTACGCTCACGGCGAGGCATTGGAAGAACATATTGATAGTAATAGGGTAACCAATACGAGTAGGTTTAAAGTTCTTTTCCTTAAATAATGCTAATAAAATATGTTTAGCTTTTAGCATATCTCCACCAGACCCCGAAATTCTACCCAACACGACCCATTCGATCAAACGACCCTTTCGGCCAAACGACCCATTCGGCCAAACGACCCATTCGGCCAAATCAGCCATTCGGCCAAACGACCCTTCCGGCCACATGACTCTTTCGACCAAACGACCCCTTCGGCCAAACGACCCTTTCGGCCAAACAACCCTTTCGGCCAAATGACTTTCGGCCTAATGGTCTGTTAGGCCAAATGGTATATTCGGCCAAACAACTTTCGGCCTAGTGGCATTCGGCGAAAAGGCTTTCGGCCAAATGACCCTACCCCCCAGTGTGCAGTGTCCCAGTGGGGGATGTAATGCCTATTATAAGATAAAAGATCGCGAAACAAAACACACACAATTTTCGGATTGGAAATTGTCTCGACTTCCCTGGGCATAAAATTATCATCTTGTTAGCCTCATGATATACGAATGCAGAAATAGTAACTTGGCTTAGAAACCTCGCAGTGAATAACTGTGAAATTGCTTAATGAACACTAAGCTGCGAGGCGGCAATGTACCAGTGGGGGATGTAATTCCAATGAAGAAGAACATTCTGCCTTATAATTTTATGTCATTCCATCTTCTGAAGAAAATTAGCGTCAATATGAAAAGAAGAGAAAAAATGGGTTGGTAGGTAGGATGGCGAACAGTAGTAATAATAGTAAATAATACAATGTCACCCCTATAAAAAAACAAAGATATCGATAAGCAGATGACGCTTTCTGATATTCTTCTTCTTTCTTTATTGGGAGCAGGGAAAAGCCCGTTTGAGAAGTGCTTCAATAAGCACTTTCTCGAATAGGCGTAAAACCTCCTCATCTTTTGTATCAACAGAATTTACATATACTCTACGACATCTTTGAAGAATTTGCTATACAGTAAAGATTTGGTCCATCGTCGAGCGACCTTCAACGAAGCCACCACGAACTGATTCACTATTGGTGATAGACGGCGGAAGATGATCTGGATATCACTTTGTATTCGGCATTTAGGCGCAATCGCTCGATAGATCTCACACTCCAGCTTGACGCCTTTTTCGAAGACTGTCCTTTGTATCCTCCGGTAGCTGTTCTGAGTCCCAGACTCTGACTATCGACCTGTGCTGACAATTGATCAGCTTTTCCGGGCCCATCTTGATGAGTTCAGCTACGACACCATCCTTACCCGCTGCTTTATTGTTTTTGAGTTCATGAAGGGCATCCTTAACTTCTCTCAAAGTGGCGGCTGAATTGACGTAGTCGTCTTCTCCGCTGGCTTGACCTTCACCTCTCAGCACCATTTAGGCGTTCGTCAGTCAAGATGCTACCATCCATGGCACGAAACCTATCCCGCAAAGGTTGATAGGCGTTGATAAAAACTTGTGTGTTTCTTGATAACGGCATAGCTGATCTAACTTTAACTGTATCCAAAAGTCCTCAAGAGGGGCCTCATCAAGCTCACCCTCTTCCGGCGCGTATGCAGTGGCGAAACAAGGTTCCTTCAATCGCTCTAGGTCGCTCCGAGGCGGCGAAATCTAGGCAATTTGTCGTTAGCCGTTTTTGTTTGTCTGCCATTATAATTATCCTAGCTGTATGTACCTGGACAGTTTAATGCACATCTTTTGTCACAATTATTGTTATATTCTAGAAAATGATATTGTAGGGGAAAAGTTGTTTTCTCGGAAATGTTGTTTTCGAGAAATACTATTTTCGGGAAAGTATCATATTAAAAGAAATGTCAGTTTCAAGGAAATGTCAGTGTCGGAGAAATGTAGTTTTTGGAAAAATGTCATATTCGAGGAAATGTTCAGAAAAAATGTCATACATTTTTGGGGAAATGTAATTTTCAGGAAACTGTCATTTTCAGAGAAATGTCCTTTTCGGGGAAATATTATCGGAGAAATATTATCGGGGAGAAGTTATTTTCTGGGATAAGTTAGGGTAACGGTACCAATAGTGGATCCACAGAAGAAAATATTTTTTAAAAATTGATAATTATTGGAAATTTACAGCTTTAACTAAGATATTAATAGATAAACTAATAAATTTGCTAACAAAAATGTGATAGATATCATTTAACATCAACAATTACCAAATATTGCTTGCGCCACTTTGGGTACACTGTTCCTTTAGTGGCGGTAAAAATTAATTTTGGTTCCCATAGTGGTGCTATCCATTGGTTTCTTATGAGACTCGCTACTATTGGTTCAGTTGCACCACTATAGGTGCAAGGGAGTCAACTTTGTTAAGGAAAATCATTGTTTTCAATAGTTTTACAAACGAAATCTCAAGATAAGTTGCATTTAACAGGATATTCAAAGCACGACTCATCAACTAAAACCATTGTAAAATGTATAAATATAATAAATCTCATTAAAACCCCACTACCTCCACTATTGGTGCTACCTCCACTACGGTACGGTTACCCTATAAATATTCTTGTCGCCTTGTCGGTGATTTACTATTTAATGGGAATTTGGGTAGTTGGTTTTCGGGGAATTGTACAATCCCAAAGAACCTCGCATAAACTAAGTAATGGGAAATTTAAATTATACCTAAAGCGTATTATGCCAGATATACATATCTATCGTTATTATGCTTTCTATTCTTATACGAAACCTCGCACTCTACACTACCCAAACGCATCAACCTTTTCCCAATGACCGTCCCACCCCCTCTATGATCGTCTGCCAGGAATAGAGAATATGTTACCCAATATTGTTGGCTGCGAAATGGTGAGTTGACATCCAGGAAGGGGCGCCTAACATAGCTCTGGTCCTCACAAGTTCCAATACTCACGCTTCCACGGGTCTTCCGATGACAATTGACCGCCAGCTAAGGGTTGCGTACTTAGCTGGTAGTGTATCCTGGGCACTGTTATCCTTCTGACATCACCTAGAGTGAGAGGGTGCGTCCTGTGGGGTCTGCCTAGGATGTGGTGGGGTTCGACAATGGGCTCTGTTGAACTTCTATAAAAAGCTTCATGTGTCCCCAAGCAGGCCCTATCAAAGCGACCGTGTGCCGCTCAAAGCGCACTAGCCTAGCACTGGTGTTGGGTGGGACTTTAAACAAATTTGACCCGACTGATCGATTTGCCCACCAAGGAGGTGCGGCTCCAACAGCGTCTGTTCTGGCATCCAGCGGCTGAGTATGAAATGCTATTCCCCGGAAGCTATACCTAAGATGGCAGCCCCATCCCGGTGGATAGGGAACCTTGGGCCAACAACCTACTGTTCCCGAAACATCAATTTGTTCGAGAATCCGATAATGAAAGAATACGGACTGAATTTACGGCAATGACTTTTAGTGCGAAACAACGAACACGAATAGGAACATGAAACGTTTTAACCCTAGCCCAGCAGAATAAATTGGCACAACTTGCCAATGAGGCACGCCGCATGAAGCTTGAGATCCTGGGACTGAGTGAAGTCCGTTGGCCAAACTTTGGAGAACACAGAACTCCGTCGGTAGTTCGGCATCGCGGAGTTGGCTTCCTACTAAGCGCTCAGGCACACTCTGCGCTTATGAAGTGGGAACATATAAGTGAAAGGATAATCGTTGCCAGATTTAGAACACGGGTCCGAAACCTTACTATAATCCAATGTTATGCGCCAACCGATGCTGCCGATCTGCAAGACAAAGAGAACTTCTACAGTCAACTCAATGCCGTCGTAGATAGAATTCCGAAGGGTGATATCAAGATCTGTTTGGGCGACTTCAATGCGAAGATCGGATCCGACAACTCGAACCATGAGCGCATTATGGGCCGCCATGGTCTCGGAGAAATGAGCGAAAACGGAGAGCTGTTCGCAGAATTTTGTGGTAATAACGACATGGTGATCGGGGGATCACTCTTCCCTCATCGACCGGTTCACAAGGTCACGTGGGTCTCCCGTGACGGCTTTTCAGAAAATCAAATCGACCACATCTGCATCAGCCGAAAATGGAAACGGAGCCTTCTTGATGTACGGAATAAACGTAGTGCCGATATCGCGTCTGATCATCACCTCCTCATCGGCGAAATACGCCTGCGCATTGCGCGGATTAGTCGGCAGGAGGAAAAAAATGGACGACGATTCAACACACACCGACTGGAAGATGCCACGGTGAAACGGTCCTTCGTTGAAGAACTGGAGACGCGTGCTGCAGATATTCCGGAAGGTGGCAGCGTGGAAGACCAATGGACCGCCATCAAGAATGCCTTCATCGCCACCAGCGAGAACAATCTGGGCGAACTACGCACCCAGAGAAAACAATGGATCACCGATGAGTCCTGGAGGAAGATAGAGGAGCGAAGAGAAGCCAAAGCCGCGATAGAGCGATCGAAAACCAGAGGAGCCAAAGTCTTAGCCCGTTAACGATACGCGGCTCTTGAGAAGGAAGTAAAACGCTCATGTCGACGGGACAAGCGAGCGTGGGCAGACTCTCTGGCCGACGAAGGAGAGAGAGCCGCCGCAACCGGGGACATTTTCCTCCTCTACGACATCTCACGACGCTTAAGCGGGGCGAAGATGAATGTAACGATGCCTGTGAAAGACGCGAATGATCAGTTATTGACCGACCCAACTGACCAGCTGAAACGCTGGTTCGAACACTTCGAACAACTTTTTCAAGTGCCAGCAAGGCCACCAACACCTCTACATGATCTGCCTAGGATCCGACGTATAACACGCGTCAATACCGCGATGCTCCATCACTGCTAGAAATTCAAACAGCCATCCAAAGCATGAAATCGAATAAAGCCCCAGGGGCGATTGCATATCAGCCGAGATGCTCAAAGCTGACCCCATGACATCCGTTCAACTACTGCATCGTTTATTTCGTAATATCTGGGACACCGCAACTTTCCCGGTCGACTGGATGCAAGGTATCTTAGTGAAGGTGTCCAAAAAGGGTGACCTGACTGCATGCAATAACTGGCGAGGCATTATGTTGCTGTGTACCGTTGTCAAAGTTCTGTGCAAAATTATCCTAGCCCGGATTCAGTAGAAGATCGATGCGACTCTCCGGCGGCAGCAAGCCGGATTCCGTGCCGGAAGATCCTGTGTGGACCATATTGTCACGCTCCGCATCATTCTGGAGGTCAACGAATTCCAAGAGTCCCTTTACTTGGTATTCATTGACTACGAAAAATCTTTCGACCGTCTCAATCACGAGAATATGTGGGGCGCCCTGAGACGCAAGGGGGTTCCTGAGAAAATCATCGGCCTCATCGAAGCACAGTACGAGGCCTTTTCGTGTAGAGTGCTGCACAATGGGGTCCTGTCCGACCCTATCCGGGTCGTAGCTGGTGTGAGGCAAGGATGTATTCTATCACCGTTACTGTTCCTCATCGTAATCGATGAGATTCTGGTAGATGCGATTGACCGTGAATCAAACCGCGGGCTGTTATGGCAACCTATAACCATGGAGCACCTAAACGACTTCGAATTGGCGGATGACGTTGCACTCCTCGCGCAACGGCGCTCTGATATGCAGAGTAAGCTCAACGACCTTGCCGAGCGCTCCTCCTCGGCAGGTTTAGTCATCAACGTCAACAAAACCAAATCGTTGGATGTAAACACGGTGACTCTTTCCAGTTTCACAGTAGCCGGGCAACCAGTGGAGAATGTTGAAAGCTTCCAATATCTTGGTAGCCAAATGGCGTCAGACGGCGGTACCAAGATCGACATAGGCGCACGGATCAAGAAAGCAAGGGCTGCCTTTGCGAGTTTAAGAAATATCTGGAAAAACAGGCAGATAAGTGAACGCACCAAAATACGAATTTTCAACTCTAACGTGAAATCTGTGCTGTTATACGCTAGCGAAACATGGTGTGTATCAGTGGAGAACACTCAACGGCTGTAGGTGTTCATTAACAGATGCCTGCGGTATATAATTCGGGCCTGGTGGCCTCACAAATGGATCTCAAACAACGAGCTCCATTGTCGTTGTCACCAGAGGCCGATAGCAACAGAAATTCGGGATCGGAAGTGGGGCTGGGTCGGCCACACTCTACGTAGGGGCGGAAACGAAATCTGTAAACAAGCATTAGACTGGAACCCAGCGGGACATCACAGCAGAGGCAGACTCAGAGGCTCATGGCGGCGAAGCCTCAGTAAAGAAATAAAAGAAGTCGACCGAAATCTAACCTGGCAACAGGTTAAAGCGATAGCCGGGCAACGCTCAGGATGGAGATCTTTCAAGTCGGCCCTTTGCACCACCGGAGGTGTACAGGATCCATAAGTAAAAGTAAGTAAAAATATTGTTGGAAATCGGTCAAGGGATTCAGAAGCTATACTGAATTGTTAATTTTCTAAACAATACCCAACCCCTTCAATAGCCTCCCGAGTTTCATATGACCCTTCCACCCTCTTTTTAATCGTTTCCTTCTTGTAGAATTATACGTTTAAAAGTTATACAAACTGTTCGATTCATAAATATGCTCCCTCCCATACTTCTATGACCTTCCCACCCAATTAATCAATAAATAAACAATACGTTATTTCTATAACTGAACAATTTCATGTAGATGGCTCTATCGAAAATTAGGACTACCATATGCGCTAAAAATCAGTCTAATTATAAACTTATTGTGGTATGAAACACTGATTTCAAAGGTGCATGAACCTGAAATAAAGAAGCGGTAGCATATGTTTTCGTCAAACACCCTCTTTTTATTTGCCCATTCATTTCCATGCCTAACCAAGCTTCATTTTCATAATATAACTTTGTTTTTATTTGCACTACAAGAAAATCAGCACAAACAAGAACAGGCTATTTATGATTCAAGACACAGAGTACGGATTCAAGAAGGTGAGCAAGCACATTAGATGTTGTTCTTTCGCGTTAGCAACGTCGGTTCTCCATAGCATAGAAGGAATAAGGAAAGACAGCAGCCCTACATGTCTTAATGAATGAAATTTCCACAGAGTGTTTTGTATTGATGTCATATAAAGCATCTTGGTTAGTATCAACGTACACTCCGGACCAATTTGTTTTGGTCAGTCTCTAAAAAAATATGATAAAGTGCTTCAGGAATTGATTTCCGGCGCGTTCACGTTTATTGTACATAAAAATAGTTCACTAAAAATATTCAACATAGTTTTGTTTTCTGACTTCAGCAGAGCATTGAGCATCCAGATATTTCTCATGGTGTTATGGACTATGACCTGACCCATTGAATTGCAAACTATTTTCAAATCATAAAAAGGTTTAATACTTACGGCATGAAGTGTAAGCGATAAGACTGAAGATATTTAATTAAGCAATCCTCTGTTGTCGGCATTCAACCAGTAAAACGATTCTCAATCTAAACACTACCGTTGAGTAATCGCCCAATGGCGTAACCTGAATCTAATTTGAATGCTGAAAATGTAGTTCCAACTACCCCAACTCATTTATCGGTTCATTCTGTGCACTTCTCCTTATCGACATGCCGGTAACATACGTAACAGAACAATTTGCATGAGATAATCTAACGATAATCGGAGCAAACCTCGAGAGCAAGTTGTACAACCGATGGCTACAAATAAATGGTAGGATATCTTCATCTTGACGAAGTGGCAACCAGATAACGAATGCTCCCATCCGGGGATGTTCCAACGTGCTACAATGTTTATCTTCTAGATTTGCACCCACTCTAATATCTTGCACCAGCTGATTCTTAGGGTGGATTAGGGCCATGCTAGAACTGTTTTAAAGAGTCATATTGATGAAACAATGTTTAAAAGACCACATCATTCTTTTTAACAGCATCACATGTTAAGTAAAAAGCAAACTCTTACATTAATAAATCGTAAAAAGTGACTTCAACTGAAACTAGGATGGGCCTTTTAGCCCCAGTCTGTCCAAGTACGCTATAAAAAAGATTTTCTCCGCTCAGTTCAAATCGTTTCCTACTTGCACAGCTGAGTGCACTTTTCTTGCCACTCCGGACTTTTCTCCGAAGCGCATCCCGATGTTATTTATTGAATCGAATTGTAAGTGAAATGGCAGATGAGAAACCCATACTAAACGATTTGGATTATATTTGATCAGAAGGACATTTTTATAGACAAAAACGTGTACGTACATATATACAGATATATACTATTAACGTGCTTTGTTGGGGGTATTACAGAAGCGAGGAATGAAGAACCTCATCTATCGCGAAGAGAACATAATGCGACTGGTCACGATATTGTGCAATTCAATATTAACCTTCATTGCACATTTCCTTAGCAAGATTTCCTCATTTCCTCTATCCACGCTAGAATATTTCCGATGAAGAAAGCAGAAACTACTTTCAAGGATAGAATGCAATGGGGCGAGTTGAAGTTCAACTACAACATAACTAGAGAGAAGACAAATCAAACACCACAAAAGAATTTTCCCGACAATAGCAACTTTTTGTGGCCGGTGGAAACTTGTTTGAACGGAGCAAATAAGCTTTCTGTTTGCCCACCCATAGTGCTCTGAATAAAACAGTTGGGTGGATTAAATTTTCGAAAAGCAAACCAAAACCGAATTGCACGCCGTTGCAACGGAATCGTGGCCGACCCACAATAATGCCATTTTTAACGAATCACTTAATTATATGAACTCTTGGCTACATAGACTGTGGGATTGAAGCTGAGCTAAAGCTGAACTCTAGATAGTGGAATTCGTTGACGAGCAAATATAGTTGGAAAGATTCATTTGTCGTGTACCAGTGCAGTACATAAGGATATATAACAGGAGCCATACAGCCATACTAAGATTAAGAGGAAGCAAGTCTGTCACTTGCTTACGCTTCACTGAGTGATAACTAGCAAGGCATTATGTTGTTGTTTACCATTATCAGTTACTATCTAAATAAAATCTCATACTGATTCCAATATCATGCTCGGCCATAGCCACAGAGCCCAACTACAAAACATTTCGACCATCTCGAATTCCACATATTACAATCAAAACTGCAATGGTCGACAGAGGAAACACAAAAACGGGCGTTTATTTCACTTGAAATAAAAACAATTGTATAATATGGAGCAATGGAAAAATTCCGCACATTAAAAAATCTCTATTTTTACATGGAGACGTCAACGATCCGAATACCACCATTATTATCACCCGCCATCGCGAAATGTAAATGTTCCCGTTCTGCCCCGCTTACAGTCATAAACAGCGCAGACATATCTCCATAAACTCAAATCATCATATTTTAGCGTTTTATCTCCTGGTGGAAAGCTCATCTCAGCAGTTTTCCAAGCAGGAAAAAAAAGTCACGCAATGATTTCCATTGGGAAACGGCCTCACATTATCTCCGGCAACCGAAGCGCGCCGAAATGAAGCTGGCGCGTAATTAAATGGGCACGTTTGTGTTTGCATGACATTTTGATATTTTGTGTTTAATATAAGCCAAGCTGCCTGTTGGACAGGTGCTTTCCGCAGAGTACAGCGGGATTAACAAGCCCAGACACGGTCTGAAGGGAAGTCAAATCTTTTCCGCAATGACAGAGTGGAATTCGCTTCTTTAAAACCGTAAATTGCAAGCATTACTTTATGTGGGTGACGAAGGGGATAACAATGCCATTTGAGACGAGCAGCAGAAAATCCTGACGGAACGGAAGACAATTTCGTTTTTTTTTCATGTCAGTCTTTCCGAATCATAGACAACGAATCGGAAGATCCTAGGTCGGAAGCACCGACTGCCATGCCGTGTGAACCAAACCTTCTCCTACTACGATAGCTCTCGTGTCATGGAAAGCACTTTACGATGCCGTAGGACTGACTATACAAGTAGGTACACACCATTGCCGAATGACGTGATTCAGAATATGTTCAGCGTTAATTAAAAAATGTTACCACGTGGATCTTTAATGCTCGTATTTCAAATTCAAGTGTCCATCTTTTCATTATGCAAATAAACATTGTTATGCAGAAAGGAAAGCTAGAGGATTAATATTAAAAGCAGAGACATTCGGAGTTTGGAAAAGGAATTTGAGGCTGTTTAAATGTAGATATTCAAAGGTTTTCATCGCATTTTGAAATATTTTTGATTTCAGTTACATCACTTCAAAAATGTTTTTAACATTACTTGATAATATGTACTACAATCAATCGATTTTAACATCTGAATGTCTCGTCTAATTAAGAAAATTTTGCGAATTTATGGAGGTAGCATGTGCAATAAATGTGACTCTCTTCAGTTCATTGTAGATATAGTCCCTCGAAGCACTTAAAAAGAATAATTTGGGGAAGGTGTGGAGACTTGATCACCCCCTGTTTTATCGAGAACTAAAGTAGTTTTATTCTAGCGTATTTTTTAGTATAGATCCTATAGACAAATGACCTTTACGTGGTGATTTATTTTTTGGATTGACAACCTTATTTATTCTGGTTTGTATGTTTTATTGACCTCCTTAAAGATTTTTTTATTGGCCACGCAAAATTTGAACAAATTTTCATAACAATGACAATGCTTTCGTTTTTTCACAGCACAAAGCCATAAATATACTTAATGATCAATATTGATGAAAATGTCAACATTCCATCAAAGTTTTAGGATATTTGGATTTGAAGTTATTGCCTCAATATTGGGACACTTGATCAAGACAATTATCTTAGAAAGGGCACTTAAGGCACTTAACGACGAACGAAAATCATGAATTATCCCCTGAAGATGGTACTAATCAGTGCCAAAACGTAGGGACGAACATAAAATTATCGTTTGGCGCAAGTTCTTGGACTGCGCAGCCGAATATACCAACATAATTACATGGGAAGAAGGATAACAATTTTTCGCACCATGAGTGAGTGAGAAATCCGAACCCTGAAATAAATGTATCCAGAGAGAACGCATTGCTTATATGAGTAAAAGCCAAAAAGCGTTTCTATTTGTATAATGCGTTAAAAAAAACAAATGTGTTTCAGGGTTCGTACTTATCGTTTCGACGAGACGAGATCCAGCGATTTTTGGCTCGGAGGAGAATCTTTTTTCGGTGTTTGTAGTGAAAAACAAAGTCTAATCAAAATATAAATTTGAATATTTCAGTTTTGTTTGTATTTACGTTAGGCGTTGATTATTTACTGAGTCATTTCTACAATTGTGAATTGTATAATTAATGTAATGTAAACACAACTTGTCTTCAATATTTTAGATTTGTTATTGTCACTGTGGTGTTGTCGGTTGTCTGTTAAGTTAAGAAAATTATTTTGAGCTTTTTAGTGGAATGTATTCACTTGTCATAAGACGAGTTTGTACAATCCCATTAAATTCCACCACTTAAGTGGGATTGTACAAACTGTACAAACACTTAAGTGGTGGAATTAAATGGGATTGTACAAACTCGTCTTATGACAAGTGTCTGTTAAGTTTCAACATAAAGGTCTTATATAACTTTGTCTTATTAGTGTTTTAAACATTGTTAGATACAATATGTTTAAAACTACAAAAGAATTGTTAAGTATAGCTTCAAAAATCTTACGTTCTTCCTTGAATATTTCAGTTTTGTTTGTATTTACGTTAGGCGTTGATTATTTACTGAGTCATTTCTACAATTGTGAATTGTATAATTAATGTAATGTAAACACAACTTGTCTTCAATATTTTAGATTTGTTATTGTCACTGTGGTGTTGTCGGTTGTCTGTTAAGTTAAGAAAATTATTTTGAGCTTTTTAGTGGAATGTATTCACTTGTCATAAGACGAGTTTGTACAATCCCATTAAATTCCACCACTTAAGTGGGATTGTAGAAACTGTACAAACACTTAAGTGGTGGAATTAAATGGGATTGTACAAACTCGTCTTATGACAAGTGTCTGTTAAGTTTCAACATAAAGGTCTTATATAACTTTGTCTTATTAGTGTTTTAAACATAAAGGACAAAAGACCGAAAGGATAAAAGGTCGAAAACAAAAGGTCCAAAGGATAAAATGTCGAAAGGGCAAATTGTCGAAAAGACAAAATGTCGAAGGTCAAATGGTCGAAAGTCAAAAAATTGAATAGATAAAGGTCGAAAGTCAGATAATTGAAAGGACAAAAGGTCGAAATGACAAAAGATCTAAGGAGGAGAGGGTCGAAAAACAGGTCAAAAAAATGTTTTGAAACCTGAACAATTAAAAATAAAAATAAAAATATTGAAGTTTCCCGTCTGAAGGTGGTCTTGGGCGCTAGAGGGTTACTTCAAAATGAAACACAAACGTTCACAAATCACGTAAGGGAGCGTAAAGTTTAGAGGGGGAGGGGGGGTTGAGCGAAGTGTGAGGATCTATACAAATTTTTTAGATGTTTCTTGCAAAAAGTCAGACATAGGGGAGAGGGAGGGTTAAAAATTCACAATTTTTGCGTTACGTAATTAATGGATCTTCCCCAATGCAAATTTTTGCAATTCCACACCCCTCCCAACTTGACAGCGTATCGTAACGGTTTCTAATAATAAAAATAAATGTATTTTGTATATTCGTGTATAGTTACTTAAAAACAAATTTAGTTGATAAAGCCTAGCAATACTTTGATAAAAATAAGAATACGCTATGTTTTAACTAAAGATAAATTCAAATTTCAAGTCTTAGTATTCCATATGCGGTATAAAAATGCGAAACCCTAAAAAAAGGTTATGAATAAAAGAAAGAAAAGAATTAACAATGAAAATAAGCTTAAACACAAATAAATATTAATGTGCGAAACTCTAATGACAAGCCTTTGATTAAAAGAAGAAAAAAATCAACAATAAAATGTAATCAGGTGATTACTTTTGTTCTTTCAACCTTTTGTCTTTCGACCTTTTCACTTTCGACCCTTTGTCCTTCGACCTTTTTACTTTCGAACTTTTGCCCTTCGACCTTTTGACTAAGATTTTTTGTTTCGACCTTTTGACCTTTGGACCTTTCGTCCTTTCGACCTTTTGTCCTTCGACCTTTTGGCTCAGATTTTTTCGTTTCGACCTTTTGATCTTTCGACCTTTCGACTTTTTGACCTTTCGACCTTTTGTCATTTAGACCTTTTGTCCATTCGACCTTTTGACATTCGACCTTTTGGCTCAGATTTTTTTTGTTTCGACCTTTTGACCTTTTAAACTTCGACCTTTTGACATTCGACCTTTTGACTCAGATTTTTTTGTTTCAACCTTTTGACCTTTCGACCTTTTGTCCTTTCGACCTTTTGACCTTCGACCTTTTGTCCTTCGACCTTTTGGCTCAGATTTTTTTGTTTCGACCTTTTGACCCTTCGACCTTTTGTCCTTTCAACCTTTTGTTCTTTCGACCTTTTGTCCTTTCGACCCTTTGACCCTTCGACTTTTTGACCCAGATTTTTTTGTTTTGACCTTTTGTCCCTTCGACCTTTTGCCCCTTCGACCTTTTGTCCTTTCGACCTTTTGACCTTTGACCTTTTGTACTTCGACCTTTTGACCTTCGACCTTTTGTCCTACAACCTTTAATAGCATCGACATTATTATTTTAAATTTTACAACCTGATACAAATCCGGATAAGTCTAAATAATTCTCCACTCTCAATTGAAAATATTCTGAAATTGGAATGTCTCTAAAATATAATAAAATATAAGAATGATCTATTGTGATTCATGACTTCTCAATTTCAATCTATATTACATCCTATCCTATCCTACCTGTCTGTGGTCACGCCTTGGCTTCGCTACTTCGAGTTGACGAGAAATTGGTTAATTTCCCGATCCCTTGGAGAGTGCTAATGAGCCCTAGCGGATCCTCCATGTAAAAAGCTATACCTGAGAAGTATGCCAGGACATACGATCAGTCTGCAAAGTCTGCACTGTGAATCGTTAGAGGCGCACTGAAGTGCTCCAAATGTGATATGATAACTGATGCGAGTTTATACGAGTAAAGCAAAAATGAGAATTGTTGGGTTAGGGACAAAAGGTCGAAAGGACAAAAGATCGAAAAGAACAAAAGGTTGAAATAGACAAGAAACTGAAACCGGGAAATTCAATCTCGCACGTTTTATTCATTTCTTAAATCAACACTCTTTTTTACCTTCAACAAAACTATCTAGCTATTCATAATATTGTTTCATAGTAATTACTCATTACAAGGAAATTGCTCATTCCTCGACTTTGATTGACGAGATGAGCGTTTTACTTCTGCTTGAAGTTAAATGCATTTCACAAATTCCTTTGGAATACACCCAACTTGTTCTTGATCGACCTTTGTCCTTTCCGACCTTTGTCCTTTTCGACCTTTTGTTCATCTCGACCTTTTGTCCCTTTCAGCGTTTGTCCTTTCGACCTCCTGTCCCTCTCGACGTTTTGTCATTTCTATCTTTTGTCCTTTCGACCTTTTGTCATATGTAGATTCGAGAATTGTGAAATCAGAAGTAAGTAGCGAAAAGTGAGAAGTCATCAGTGAAAAGTGAGAAATGATGAGTATTAACGAGCAAATCGTTTTTGAATAGTAAACTGGATGGTTAGTTGGACACCTACTTAAGAAATATGCAGAGAACTCTAAGACCTCCCATAAGTGTCACGGGAGGTTTTGGAAATGAGAAGTGAAAGTGAGAAGTGAGAAATGATTAGTAAAAAAATAAAATTTGAGAAGTGAGATAGGAGAAGGAAGAATGAAGGAGGAAAAAGAAAGAAGGAAGAAACAAGAAGGAGAAAAGAAAAAAGGATAAGTAAGATGGGAGAAGAAAGGAAAAATTACGGTATGTTGGAAAAGAAAAGTTGTTCTTGCTTTTATTTTTTTTGGGAACGGTTGAAGTCAATATACTTATGTAAATAAGCCTATCTTCTCCTTCTTATTGACATTCCGTCCCCCACTGGCACATTACTGCTTATCAGCACTTCCACAGTTATTAACTGCGAGGTTTCTAAGCCAAGTTACCATGTTTGCATTCGTATATCATGAGGCTAACACGATTCCAAAACCTCCCGTGGCATTGTGGTGGGTGGATAATACTAGTGAAAGGGTTTTGGTTTTATTGGGGCCGGACAAAAATAAAAAGATCACAGAGAAACAGACGTCTCACTTAGAACAAAATGCAATCAAAATCATCGTCACGGAAACATTACCGCCCAATGCTAAATGCACTGTAGGTGGACAAGCGGCAACCAGGTGGGGGTAGTGAGCAAACGTCAAACACAAGCAAAACCGATGGAAGCGCCATCGGTGGCCGATCGACCACCTACAAAAAATTGAATCCACAGTTTAAAAGATCAGCGATGGAACATGTGTAGAGTGAGACGTCTGTTTCTCTGTGTAAAGATTCTAAGACATCCATCCCTACTAAGGTGACTTAATAAACACATTTTCAAACATTTTGATGGGCCGCCCTGTTATTCGATTCTATTTGATGCCCTGCCCGAATTAAAAATACAGTAGAATAACAAAACAATTTATTGTAACACTACTATTAAAAACATTAAATTGGAAATAGATTATATTGTGAATGAGACCATAGAAATACATTAGAATGCATTGTTATGAACCATTTACTCAAATGTAAATGAAGTTTTCGCAATAGAGTGTACGGGTTGTTAAGTATCGTAACTATACAAAATCTAAGATCTTTCCATACACTTTTTTCGTCACACAATAAAGTGTATGTTTAATACCCTAGCAGCACACATGTTCCAATTGGGTTACTATGACTTTCGGTCACAATCAAGATGATGCAATTATTTTTGTCTGACTTGTGCTGCTCGGGTATATTGTTGAAATATCCGAACAAAACTGGTGCCCTCCTTAGCCGTGCGGTAAGACGCGTGGCTACAAAGCAAGACCATGCTGAGGGTGGCTGGGTTCGATTCCCGGTGCCGGTCTAGACAATTTTCGGGTTGGAAATTGTCTCGACTTCCCTGGGCATAAAAGTATCATCGTGTTAGCCTCATGATATACGAATGCAAAAATGGTAACTTGGCTTAGAAACCTCGCAGTTAATAACTGTGGCAGTGCTTAATGAACACTAAGCTGCGAGGCGGCTCTGTCCCAGTGTGGGGATGTAATGCCAATAAGAAGAAGAAGAAGAAGAAGATCCGAACAAAACTGTTCAAAATACAATGGATTGTATTTGTATAGCGAAACAATACGATTTTTGATTTCTCAGTTGTGACAGCTTTACTGTTCAACAATGCAATTTGAAGGGAAAAAATGCATATTTGGCGCTATGAGGCAAATATTGTTATATAGTTTATATGCAATGTAAAGAAACGTTTTAAAAGTTATCAATGTATGAAACTTATGTACGAACACTTTTCCAAAACAATTGCAAGTATTGCTACATTAGAGAAATATGTTGATGTATTGTTTCCTCAGTGTTGATACAATTTGTGCAACCATCAAGAAACAATGTATCCTATTGTATACCGTACATTGTATGGTAATTCAATTGTTTACACAATTGAGCCAATAGTACATTTTTATCGGGGTGATGCTCCGGACAAAATTTCAGCAAAATCGGTAAACGATTGAGCGGTGCTTAAGTCAATGGGAAAATGTATACAGAAACATCGAAAAACAGTGATTTGAAGTTAGGCGGCACAATTTACGATGAAGAACTATGATACTCATTTACTGCCGCTAACCGCAAGTCGAGCACTTCTGTATATGGAGGCCCATATACAGATGTGCTCGACTTGCGGTTAGCGGCAGTAGTTCTTGTAGATTTAAATACAGAATGTTATGCTGAAAACCGCGAGAAGATTAAAGGTTATTGGGCGAATCCAGTCAAAAAAATTTAAAAAAGTTTTTCACTTACTAATTTGAGCCACCCTAATCCCCACACTACCTGAGAGCTTCCTCGGGCATTTGATAGCAGATTTCCGATTACCCGTGTTGAAAATAAACATTCCAAAGCACCGTGCTAGTCCAATATTTAAGTTGCACTATATGGATGATTTAATAAAATAATTTATTAAGGTTGATAAAAAGTACATTGAAGCGAATTGCATCGAAAATACAAGTTTTGAAGCGGTATTATTGTAATTTGGTTTTGTTAGTTCTATTAATGTTTTAGCTAAAACAACTCGCTTTAAGAGACATCTTTCATGCTTTTCCTATTATAGTTTTTATCGATTATGATCAAAACGAATGGTGATCAAAGTTACCCCATATTGAAAAATCAAAAATAAACTTGACGAAAAAGATTTTGAAAAAAAATTTAAAATTATCAAATAATCATGAGCAACAGCAATATTACAGTAGGGAATGTAATGCCAATATACAAGGAGAAAGAAATCTTACAATTTAATTCCAACCAAATGTCGTTTTGACGAAACTTTAAAATAGTATAGATTACATTCACTTTGTTTAGAAATTGTGAAGTGAAGTACGGCTAACCCATATACCTACGTATTCCCACTTAAGAAAAGTGCGTTGGTTGTCTTCTTGAAAGCATCATTCACTTAACTCATTTGATTCACTACCTTTAATATATTCTATCCTTCGATAAATACAAATCTGTTGGAATCTACTTTCTTAAATCGATTACATAGTTCCCACGGAGATTAATGGAATGACTCATCACAATGTGGAGCACGAACATCGCAGGCACGTACGAGCTCATCGGAGAAGACACATGAAAGGATGTTGCTTGGTGTGCTTAGGATAGGCTTTCGGTGTGGTCTCTTTGAAGAGCATGTTTTTCTATTTCGATTCCCGAGAATCCATTCCAGCATGTTGACATAGTGACTTGCCCGGAGGCAAACACACCATTGTGTGCTCTATTACAATGAATGGTACAGCCATGACGGGAAGGCCTGTGTTTTCATTTTACGTGTGAACGAACAGTACACGTACGACACGTGGCAGTCACGTTCCAGTCAAAACAAGTGACGGATTCAAGCCGTTTACTATTTATCTTGTGGAAACAGTAGGATTAAGCAGTAAAGCAAATGCAGTTAATTCAAGAATATTCTCAAGATCATATGACTATTAGCCAGATTAGGTTCAGTACATTTTACGTATAAAAAATGCCAATCGAAGAATTTAGGATTATTTATAGTTATAATCAGTAACTAATTAGCTAAATCACAGCTTAGCAACTTATTGATAAAAAATCAGCCAAAAATATGGTTTTCAATACCGTGGTTTTAGCTTATTCAATAGTGCGGACAAAAAAGTAAAAAAGGCATTGTCCCTTAAAACTAGAAAAGCCGAAAAATCTAACCAATAAATGTACCCATGTTGTTTTAATCAGAAGCCTTCGAGGGCGTAATCCAAAAACTTCTAATAATCGATGGTTGAAAAACAATTTTGAAGAAAAGAATAAAATCTTTGGAAACAAAAACAATGAATAAACATTCATCAAACAATTTAGAAACAGCTTCATTGTAAAATATATGTGAACGGAACCATTCTTCGACTTAAAAATAATGATCTTGCATAAATGCTCTAAGATCTTTAAAAAAGTTGTCATAATTTTCTTAGATAAATAGTCTGCCCTATAGTTATTGCAAAGCCTTCTGATTGATTCTGTTCAAAGGTCCAAAATAACTTGTAGTATATTCAATTTTTTGAAAGAACATTTACAAGTTTGCATTGTAATCGAATCTCAGAACTTGTCCGATATTTCCTTGCAGTTCGAACTTATTGAAACATGTTTGTGACAATCTGGAAGATTGATTTTAATATAATTTGTACACTAAAATTCAAAATATAGGCTGAGGCCACTACCACAAAATACTCTACAAAAAGTGGTTGACCTCCATTCCAATCTGCTCTGGAAAATTTAGGAAATTTAAATTGACATAACATCCCTCGACATAGAGTAAATATTTTTTTTACAAGATACAAATACATCCTTGAATCCTATAGAGACGTATTTTATTACATATCATTCTATAAGATATACAGAAATTGAATGGTATTCACCGCGTGGATACAGGCCGCACATGCATTTATTATTTATCGCACACTCCAATTCGTCTCACGATTGGTAATCGGCCACCAGGCAATAAAATCGAAAAAAAATCCTGAACCGATACCTTTCAAGCGGCTCAAATCTGATTTATTTTCCCGACCTCGTCAGCAAACGGGTACGTGCCCGATTCCACGAAGAGCTATTGCTCGGGATTCGAAATGATCCTCGTACAATGAAAATTGTAAAACCCGCGTCCGAAATACCTCACCACGAGGCAAAGGGTACGGTGGAGTAGAAGGATATGCACGAGAGGTTTAGAATCAATGATAGATTGATTGATGACATAGGATCGGGCTGTTCGATTCCTCGACGCTGTTGTTTCTGTTGGTTTTAAATGATTAGTACGATTCTGAAAATGTCAACGATATAGAAGTGGAAACACAGTCCTAGTCTTTTCAGGTTCGTGATTAAGTTCGATTACACGTTGCGTTTGAATTCTCAAATCATACAACATTGTATATACCGCCGGAAATAAGTATAAAGACAAGCATGATTTTCATACATTTTCATCATGATTGAGGATCGATATCTCGATTGGTAGCGATTCGATTTGGCTGAAATTTTACTAGGCACCTGTTTTTAACTTGAACTTTCGATCTTTGAGTAAATTTTATACATCTCTGTTGATTTTGACCTCAAAATCTGGAAATAATTATAAAGACACCACTTTTTCATATGGAGCTCCATACAACGGAACTGTCTTTATAATTATTTCCAACAGAAACGCGTATAACCAGAATATATGCATAAATGTAACTATCATTGAATAAAAATTCAAGTCATTTTAGGCTTGTTGGCAAAAAATCAGACCAATCGAATCGCTAAGAATCGAGATATTGACTTCCCAATATGACCATTTTGTATGGAAACCGAGCTTGTCTTTATACTTATTTCCACCAGTGTATTAGAGACAGTGAAAATCGATTTTGATAATTATAAAATTATAATAATTGATCTTCGATTATAAAGTTTTGCCTTTGTGAACTTTGTATTCGATATGAATAACAACCCTTAATTAGTATAAAATTGTCAAATGTTGTTTAGTTGCTACCTCTTCTGCCTCATAAGGAGAAAGTATTTGATAAAATACCATGTTCTTCCCTTTTCCACTTTTGTATCTCAATCTTTGTTCTACATTTGATTCACGTTCTACAAAAACGATACCTACTGTTATACAATTTATACCAACAATTCCATTTTTCTTAAGTAGTTTTCCAACTATCCGACCTTCCCTAGTCAGTATAGGAAAAGGAGTGACCAGAACAGATCTGGATTGTTGCAGAATGCTTTACATCCATCTAAAGGAAGATCCATAAAGCACGTCACGCAAAAATTGACGATTTTTAACGGATGGAAGTGGTGCTGCTGTAAAACGATAGTCTATGCTTGTTCAACCAACGAATGTAAATTATGTTTATTACAAGATACTAGTATTCGAAAATTCCTCTTTAAGGTCACTCCTCACGGAATTCAAGTTTCAAAGTGCTCGCGTTTTGGGGGGCACACCACTCGATACGGAAGCAACGCACAACTGTCATTTTTATTGTTTCACGCATGCTGCAACGCAGCAAAGCTAAATCAACAAAAATGACAGTTGAGCGCCGCCTCCGTATCGAGTGGTGTGCCCCCGAAAACGCGAGCACTTTGAAACTTGGATTCCGTCAGGAGTGACCTTAAGAATGACTTATACTCATCCTGCCTTCGAACTCATCGAGATGACTTCGACATATCTTTTTTCCATAAGTAATCACAAACACTAAAATTTAGATTTCAAGAATTATATGTATCATAAAGCCTTAACCTTACCCGAAAATTCACTAAATTCCTGTAACGAGCAAACGTGTTCGCTGATTGCATTGTTATGATTTTGCCAACATTATTATGCCACTTTCGGGGCAACCATCAACCTCTATGGTGAACACCATTCGTCTAGGATGGTCGAACGCTAGTTGAAGATATGTTGGGCATGTTTATACAGGATTGATATGATCGGATTCGTTCCGCCACGGTTCCCAATCGATGACACGTAACGAATAGGTGGAGCCGTTCCGTTTATTCATACCATATGGATGGAAGGAACCATAAACCCACATTACGAATAGAGAGACACTTTGTACTACAGTCTGGCAGAGACAATAATGGACTTATTGGGAGGAATACTTTTTTCAAACCAAACACCATTTTTTACCATGAATACAAGTGAAACATGCTTCAGACTTATTTCATATTAGGTTATTAGGTTAATTTAGGTTAATTAGGTTAATCGATTTACATATCACTTCTATACTAGGCTAGATGTACCAGTTGTGGCTATAGCACCAGTTGTCGCACTAGTGCTTTATATGCCAAATGGCCAATCAAATCATCGCAAACCAAGTTCATATCGATAAAGCATATTCATATGATACGATAACACCTTTGATCTCCTCCAAAACAAGCAAAACATAATTGTAAAAATTGATTTTCCTTAATTTTTGACGTCCTTTGCACCAGTTATCGCACTAGTGGTCCCTATTTGGCCAGTCCCATAAGAAAACAATGGAATTTGCCAAATAAGGAACCAAAATTAAGAATAGTGCCACAACTGGTGCATGCGTTCCTATTATGGATTAATTAATTATGAGGATAATAACAAATTTTATTGTGGTTTTCACAGCTGCTCTAAGCAGCAGGAAGTAAAACCTTTCCCTTGATATATAAAGTTCACCCACATGCCTTTTACTTATTTTTTAAAAAATAGTTGTTCTTATGTATGGCGACAATTGGTACACCCACCCTAACTGTTTATTCTAACCAATTATTTGGTCAATGGTAGCTTTGGTAATTTTCAACCTCTGCATCTAATAAATGAAGCCATGTTCAGTTGTATCTGAATACCAGCAATTTTATTAACTACATCGCGTTATTCCTACCGCCAGACTATAGTACCGCAACTATAGTCACAGCTGGTCTATTGTTGAAGTGACACTTGAAAAGTGTTCATTGTCACGCAGGCACCCTCGCACATATGGAGCTTCATGGTATCGGTTTCGGAGTGATATATGCGACATGGATTTGGGCTGAAGCATGGAATTTTCGTCAATGACGTCAATTGAGGGGAGTGTCTGGTTCCAATTACCCATACGTTTGAATAGTAGGCAATTAAATCAAATTTAAGTGGTAAACTTGTTTTCTTGATCAATAAAGCTTGATTGATACTTTGTAAATGATTTAAATGGCTTTCATTAATAACAAAATTACGTTCACCAACAACGTCATCAAAAATAAACAGTCAAGCGGTTATTGACGTTAACCGTCGAAGTACACCTACATCGAAAAAAAGAATCCCGATTGGTTTGTATTTGTTTGTATCAGTGAGACTGCATGCGTGACCTACGACCATGTACGTCTGGGAAGGTTAAAAATCAAATTACAAACCGGCAAAGTAATGTCATGCTGTTTACGAATAGAATACTGTGAAAACGTATGTTCGGTCAAATATAAGGCAAATTAGCTCAATACATGACATCACTCGTCAAATCGTTTATATTACATTATTTCTGTACGAACATTTTCATTACAATTCAATATTCTTCTTCTCCTTCTTCTTCTTCTTCTTCTTCTTTTTCTTCTTCTTCTTCTACTACTTCTTCTTCTTCTACTTCTTCTTCTTCTCCTTCCTCATCTTCTTCTTCTTCTTCTTGGCATTACATCCCCACACTGAAACAGAGCCGCCTCGCAGCTTAGTGTGCATTAAGCACTTCCATAGTTATTAACTGCGAGGTTTCTAAGCCAAGTTACCATTTTTGCATTCATATATCATGAGATGCTAACACGATGATACTTTTACGCCCAGAGTAGTCAAGACAATTTTCAATCCAAAAATGGCCTAGACCGGCACCGGGATTCGAACCCACAGTGTTTTATTTCGTCTTTTTCACGATCGAAATTCAAAAACTCGAAAAGTGTTGATTTTGGATATAGGGTTTGTTCACAGAAGTTTCACGATATTCGGGAGCGCATCTTTCGATAAAAACAGTTTGATGATTAATCCCCCTAAAAGTGAGTTGAGGAAATTATTTTTCCACCAGAATGAGATAGACACGTAGTGTCTTCCGCAAAGTTGTAGTAAATGTTAATACGAGCAACTTTGCTGAACATCCCGAGTTTCTATCTCTTATATATAACAAACTTAAGTCGTTTTATGTAAAAACCCCATTAAAATCTTATTTTTCATTCTAACTCTTTCCAATGATTTTTCCCATTTTCCGTCTCTTCTACAACGTTGTTAAACAAGCAAAATTACATGTTTTTGCTGAACATTGTAACATTCCATCTCACATACACCAAAAGTTATCTTTAAATTATACATAATTTTAGAGGTATTTCCACTTGTGATTACTCCCTTAAACAAACTTAACATGGTTTATGAGGAAATCCCCTTAAAATCATTCTTTTAACTTAAACTAACTCTAATGATTTTTCACATTTTCCGTCTCTTCTACAAAGTTGTCAAACCAGCAAAATTACATGTTTTTGCTGAACATTGTAACTTTCTATCTCTTATAAAACAAAAGTTATTCAAATATTATGATTTTTCATAGGTTTACAAGTTTTTAACACAGCATTTGAGAAGACACTTGTCGACAAAAGTTTTCAATGTCAGTATAAAAATGAAACAAGCGATTTTCAGCATATCGTAAAGAAATTTGCGACTTTTTGCAATTAAGGGAGTAATCACAAGTGGAAATACCTCTAAAATTATGTATAATTTAAAGATAACTTTTGTTGTATGTGAGATGGAATGTTACAATATTCAGCAAAAACATGTAATTTTGCTTGTTTAACAACTTTGTAGAAGAGACGGAAAATGGGAAAAATCATTAAAAAGAGTTAGAATGAAAAATAAGATTTTAATGGGGTTTTTACATAAAACGACTTAAGTTTGTTATATATAAGAGATAGAAACTCGGGATGTTCAGCAAAGTTGCTCATATTAACATTTACTACAACTTTACGCAAGACCCTACGTGTCTATCTCATTCTGGAGGAAAAATAATTTTCTCAACTCACTTTTAGGGGGATTAATCATCAAACTGTTTTTATCGAAAGATGCGCTCCTAAATATCATTAAACTTCTGTGAACAAACCCTATATCCACAATCAACAATTTTCGAGTTTTTGAATTTCGATCGTGAAAATGACGAAATAAAACACTGTGCACCCTCAGCATGTTCTTGCATTGTAGCCGCGCGTCTTACCGCATCTTACCGCACGGCTAAGGAGGGCCCCCAATTCAATATTACTTATTCATTATCGAATTGCAACGAAATGATTTAAGAAAATTCATTCATTTTCACTAAAATTTAACTATTTACTGCTGAGAAAAAAAACACCATACGTTCACCATTTATTTCTCGTTCAATTCAGTTATTCAGGCATTTTACTCCAACCCGTTTTAATAACATATTTTAAAAAGTTCAATCAAAGGTAATTGCCTTCTTTCCGGTTATTGGCCAGCCGGATTGGAAATTAATTACTATGTTTGAAAACTCGATTCTGGTACCAACATTTTAAAAGGGCGAAACTGGTTTTGTAAACAAAAGCTTCTCCCGTCGCTGATGGTGGGCTAATTTATGCCAACCAACGCAATCCACCGCCATTTAATGAAAGGAGAGAGTTTGCTACTTCCATCAGTGGTGTTGAATTGCGTAGGTGGATGAGCCCACAAGTGACGTAAGAGACGCTTATTTACATACAAACACAAAATCTTGTTGAGGGAAAAAATCAATAGGAGGCTTTCACAAATTACGCAACGCTGAAGTGGGAGGGAGGGGATCAAGCCGAGCGTTGCGATCCATACAAAAAAATTAAACCTTCCATACAAAAAGTGTTACGAGAGGGAGGGTGGGGTTCCAAAATCACCAAATTTAACGTTACGTAATTTTAGAAAGAACCATTAGGGAAAAAGTAGAATCAAAAAAATTTTCCACGGCAAGGTATAGCCAATGGAATTCAAAATAATTTTAAAAATTACGAGCTGATTTTTTTTCGAAAATGGTTTATTACATGAGATTAGAAATTCAATAAACATCAAAAATAGTACCTTTTTCGATATCAATTAGTGATTTATGTTGGCTCTCAACTATATATAGGTATACCTATGTATTGTCGATTTTTCAATAGCTACATGTACTTGCTTTTGATTAAGGTTTTCAAAGAAAAAGCCAGCAACTGTCGTAAGAGGAAGACCCAGTGGAGACGCATGGTAGTTTATAATGGGCGTTGCCTTCATATGATATCGCAGTAACCTGATAAAATAAAGATTATCTTTCTAAGTAACTTACTACTTGACAAGCAACGGTTGTGTTTTATTACATTTAGAAGTTTGACAAACTGCCGCTTAATCCAGAGTATTCGAAGACTTTGAGAGGAGAACTGAAGACATGGCTACGGTACTTGAATATTGAATATTAAAAATGTGTGTTCGAGAAAATAAAAGAATAAAAACGTTAGAATCAGGATAACCAAAATTTCTGGCTTAAGATATGAAAGTAAGGTAAAGGAAATACCAGTGCGCTATTTCTGTCTACGCTACAGTACAAATACAAATGAAGGGGATTAGAGCGATTCATGAGAGTTTCGGTCATTACCTCACGAAGAAATGAAGGAAATTTCATGCACATCAATCCGGTCCATCTTGCTAGGGAAACAACGAACGAAGGGATTTGAAAAAAATTTGGTCAGCAATCCAGCCCGCTTTGTTAAGAAAAAACCGAAGGGAAGGCAAAAGTTCCAATTCATTCAACCGAAGATTAAAAATATTAGATGTTGCTAAGATAACCCTCTTTTTACGTTGCTTATTGAGGGAATATAAAAGGAAATGACGTAAAACGAATTTTTGCCTAAATTACTATTTTTTCAGTTAATTCATTTTTCTTTGGACAGTTTTAAATACGATACATAATCATAGCAATCCAAAGACCCTATGACAACCGCCTAGCCCAGGGCTCCTTTTTTCAGGGTCGTTTTCTGGTTTGCTCAGGGAGGACAACCGGTCAACCTTTTAAATATCTAATTTTACCAACAAAACCAGAGAACAAAAGCCATTTGCACATGGACAAGACAGCAGACATCTTTCAGGGAACAAAGGAACTCAATACAATAGCATGGGCTTAATCTAGTTTTTATTCCTAATTACTATTCTACACAATAAGGGGAGGGGGGTATCGTTGCGGCCGATAGCTGGTGCATGCAAATGACGGAGAGGAGTGTTTTGGAGGCATACTTGCCCGAGAATGTTGTTGATCGATGCGTGTTTCCCGGAACCGGATTTTCAATTCAGTTGTACGAAAAACAACCTCTACAACGTTTGACGTAATTGATTTTCAAACAAATTGATTTTAAACATCGTTTGTGAAAAAAAAAATCAAACGGCTCGGTGATTCATATCTTGTGTTTAGGATTTTTATGCTACGAAATGAGCTCTGTTGAAATGAAAAACCAATGCATAAATTTACTTAGAAAATTAATCCGGGGATGGCAAGTTCGCCAAGGATGTTTTGTGGTGAGAAATATTTTTTATTCCCTGGGCATAGTGTATCCAAGATCCGTGACGTTTAGGCCTAATGATGTTCTATGAGAGATTTTCCACTTGGAATGTAGAGCCATTGAAAAGGCAGATTTTTTTTTTGTTAGAAATTAATTTTGTGTTGTAATGTTCCAAATCTGTAAAATCTGTTGTTTTCATAAAAATCTGTAATCTGTATTTACAGATTCTTGGTCAAAAAAATACTCAAAAATCTGCATCATTACAAAAAAATCTGTATATGTGGCAACACTGTCCTCACGGTATTTCGAATTTTTCGGTCAAGAAGTATGTTGATGCATTTGCAGTTCCTTGAAGTAGTCTGTTCAACATGTCTTTACGTTGCGATAACATCCCAATACTGTGGAAAATTTCGCATATTGCACCAGTCCATAAAAAGGGTTCCAAGCAAGCAGTGGAGAATTATCGAGGTATAGCTATTTTATCGGCAATACCAAAAATATTCGAAAGCCTTGTATACGATCGACTCTATGCGTGGATTGAACCCAGGATTTCAGTTCAGCAGCATGGTATCTTGAAAAAGCGATCTACACCAATTTGGCAGAATTTGTGTCGAGGACAACGCAATGGATGATGCACGGTCTGCAGGTGGATGCAGTTTATACCGATATGTCAAAAGCATTCGATGTAATTAACACTAACGCCATATTGTCTGTCTTGGGAAAGCATGGCATTGAAGGATCAGTACTTTGCTGGTTGCGAACATATTTGGAAAACCGGATTCAGTACGTTAAGGTTAATAAATTGAGATCTAAGCCGTTCCGAGTAAATTCAAGGCAGCCATTTGGGCCCTTTACTCTTCATCGTCATTATGAATGAATTGCCGAGTTTCCTGGAAGGCGTATATATTCTTATCTACGCTGACGATGTTCAAATATTCACCCCAATACGTCGTTTCGAGGACTGCTGGAATCTTCAACGAAATCTTAATCGCTTCTCAATTTTCTGTGCGAAGTTTGGCCAAAAAGTTAATGTATCAAAATGTAGTGTAGTAGTTCAGTCTCGATTAGATGAAAGTCTCTACCTGATTCCATCGCATAGACTTTCAGAGCAAGGCAACTAGCAAGGATCGAGAATCCCGATTGAAATCTATTACACGCCTTTTACTATTATACCGTTGCGCGTGAAGAAAAGTCTCGTTCAGCCTAGACCTTCGCACAGGGAGGCAATTTGCGCTCGTAACAAACCCTTTGGCAGTACGTGTAGACCTTAAGACTTAAGACAAAACAACTATTGAAGGCGTACCAGTTTTATTCTACAGATTGATATTTTCAAAAAAGATATATCAGCCCTTTGGAGGCGCGTGTAGACCTTAAGGCATATACTTCAGGGAATTCTTAGATGACCTGAAACCGAACATGTATTGAAGGCGACTCCAATTTGGTTAAATAGAACAAATCGAGCATGACCGAAGTCAAAATTAAATAACAGCCCTTTGGTTGCGTGTGTAGTCTATAAGGCCTATACTCCAGGAAATTCTTGGATGACCTAGGACGGAACAGTTATTGAAAGCATAATCAATTTGATTCTACGGATTGAAAAGGGCATTGACCATTTTTAAATAGTAATAATAACTCTTTGGTTACGCATGTAGACCTCAAGTCCTATACTCCATTGAATTCTTAGATGACCTGAAAAGGAACAGCTATTGAAGGCGTGTCCAAATTGGTTAAATAGATAAAATAGGGCATGAACAATTTTCAAAAAGAGATAACTGCTCTTTGGTTACGCGTATAGACTTAAAGGCCAATACTACAGATATTCTTGGATGACCTATACTGCCGTGAAATGCATATCTGTCCCATCTCTGCTGGGTTTCCTATTCATATGGGACAAATATGCGATTCACGGCAGTATAACGGAACAGTTATTAAAGGCGCATCCAATATGGTGAAATAGAGCAAATAGAGCATAAGCCATTTTTAAAAAGAGAAAACAGCCCTTTGGTTTCGCGTATAGATCTTAAGGGTTATGCTCCAGAGAAATCCTGGATGACCTGTAACGGAACAGTTATTGAAACCATATCCAATTTGATTCTTCGGATTTAAAAGGGCATAGAGCAAACAACTGTTTGGTTGCGCCGGTAGACCTTAAGGCCTTACGACGACTTAGGACGAATCAGTTATTGAAGGCGTATCCAGTTTTATTTTACGGATTGAAAAAGGAAACATCAGCCCTTTGGTAATGCGTGTAGACCTCAAGAATGACCTGGAAAGGGACAATTATTGAATGCGTATCCAATTTGGTTAGGCCATGTTTGCTCTTTTCCATTCCGTACGTTCTACTCGTGTTCAATACGAATGAACGAGCTATAAAATATAAATTTGATTAAATTTTGCTTGGTTGAATCCCGTTACGATTAACGCCGTTTGAAAAATAAACATACTCACTAAAATCAATTACGTTTAGTTCCGTTTTATTACTCAAATGAGCGAACATTCTTCCTGCGTTACGAAATTGCTTAGGGTAATTCGCCAAATGTTGAACAGATAATTTCTACGCCTATTGTTGAACGCACGTGCATTTCTAATGGGAGGCAACAAAATTAGCTGTTCGACATTTGGCTGTTTTCCCTACTAGTATTCTGCGAACCGTTCAAGAGTTTCCCTGAACGGAGTAGTCTCTAAAAAGTCGGACAAATCAAACACGACCGGTGGTCTCTCTCAAAGAGTGGCGCCTAAGCCACCGTTTTAGTAAACCCTCGAGAATATTCTCTTAGCATGTAGACCTCAAGGCCTATACTCCAGGGAATTTTTGGATGAACTGGAAAGGAACAGCTATTGAAGGCGTTTACTAAATCAAATAGGACATGAACCAGCTTTAAAACAGATACCTTCCCTTCGGTTATGTGTATAGCTCTTAAGGCCTTGGTTACGCGTGTAGACTCCAAAGTATTTTTGGATGATCTGGAATGGATGAAAGAGTGCCTTCTTATAAGTTTTATCAATAATGAATTTTGAATTTTGAATTTTTTGTCAATTTTGAATGTCAATAATGCTTATAATTCTTTTTATTTGATGTGCCGTAAAAGAGGGACGTGAAACTAAGTGACGTATTAAACCCAAAATTACAAATAGCTAATTTTCAACATCTAAACATTTTCCTAGATTGGGGATGACTCAACACACGCTTTGAAAGAATCAATTTGTTTCCTACCTCCCTCTGGAAGGAATCAATGATCCTTTGACATGTCACGCTAATGTATTTCAGCGAATCGGATGTACGGAAGATAGCAGGTGATGACAGTGTCAGCGAATCGGTCATCCTTGGCAACCGTTATAGGAAAGCAATGGAAATATTGGACAATTATTACTATTCACCGATAACCCGGATGTTATAACGGCCCTTTATTCGGATCAGATGATTATATTAACTTTTGCAAGACGGGATAGAAATTAAATACATATGCCCAATTTCAGAAAAGATTAATCGAACGCTATAACCAAACTAAAACTATAATACGAAACGTTCAACCTGTTGGAGCCCATTCTTCGAACTCGAACAACATGCAATAGATTTTGATGAAATTGTCAAACAGCAAGAAACGACATCGGCGGTTATGGTTTTCTTCAGCAAAGTTTCTCAAAATTAAATAAAAAAAACAAAAACAAAAACAATTAGATGAAAATCCTTTTTCGTTTCAACACTTTTATCTCTCACTCATTTTTCGCGAGAATTATCGCATAACAATCACAAAATTGTATGGCCGCGCTGGGATTCGAACCCAGAATAGTAACAATAATAGCCGTAGGGATGCGCTTACTCTAGCCACATCACCACGCTATCAGTATGGAAGCAGTATGTTATTTGTTCCACATAAGCTACTACAAATTGCATTGATGATGCCACGAAAAGACTCGAATATGAAAGAAAAAGAGCAAGCCAACGATTGACGGCAATTGAAGTGTGCGAAAAATGGTTATCACTCTCTAGGCTGTTTTTCTTTCCCGAAAAGCGATTTCTCCCCGAAAAATTGCATGAGGGAGCATCCTGTGTTCCTGAGATTGAGTGAGCATTACGAACCCTGCTAAGGACACTTTGTTGGTAAAATATCATCTTCTAAGCTCATATTAGCCAAATGACACTGCAGGGTCCGGCAATTGAAGTGCTACAACAGAAGAAACAGATAAATTGATCAAAATAAAAATATTTTATTTCAATTTCATTCATTTTCACTATAAAACATATTACTTTTTGAAAGTACACTGGTCAAGTTCACATTTTTTGTCTTTGAGTTTAACCACTCGTCGCAGACGATCGAGGAATGCATCGTACGAGTCCCGCAGGCGCTCTTGTGGTATTTTACCACATGCCACCGACGCGGCCTCCAACATACTCAGGACAGGACTATGAAATTTTTAGGATTTCATGTCTGGCAAACTCGCTGGCCGCTCTTAGCTCTAAATGATCCCTGAAATCCCCTTAGTTGGGTTTTCTTCACTTTTTGAGCCGTCGTAAAACCCAACCCCTGGTACCAAAATAACGACGTACCCACGGTTCAACGATGTTTTGTAGAGCTAGTTCCCTGTAGGCTTATATATTATATTATTTTCACTCACTGCCCGGTACAAAGCGGAACATGCTTGGAACATGTACAGGAGTTGCCACGATTAGCCATCCTTGAGTCTACGCAAGTAAAGAAGAAAAAGAAGAAGAGTATTGAAATTCAGTTTTTATCTTATATCAGTTTTTTTAATACATATTTCCAACTAGTTGACCCGGCAGACGTTGTCCTGCATAGTAGGCGAAAATGCGCGTTGAGATCTGCCCATGCGAAATTTTCATACAAATCCTGATTTCAGTTTTTTACGGTTTACTCGTGATTTCTCCTGAAGAAATATCATATAAACCCGTCGGAAACTATAACGGACGTTTCTGTTGAAGGAATAAAGATGATACAACCTGCCGTTTTCGAGTTAGGCGGATACGAACACAGACCATTTCATTTTTATTATATAGATTTCGTTTTTGAATCCTCAATATAGACGATATTTCACAGACTTATGAGAACTTATATTTTTATGAGTGGAAAATACAAATTCATTTGATTTGGTCAATAATGTATGGAAAAAATATTTGATTAAAAAAAATCACTAAAATAAACTTTTCAAATTTTTGTTATCTATATTTATCTTCGTTTATTATTGAAAATTTGAAATAAATTTAATCGAATGCATCTATATAAGTGAATCGTGTTTCTATTCAAGAATTATGAAAATGGAACACGACTCTCTATAATTGAATTCCTTATTCCATCACCTTTGCCATATAACCGTGAACGAAAATTCTCGAGTTTGGAACACCCGACAAAAAGCAGCGATGTGCAAGACACAGTGTAAATAGCTGAGAAGGGGTGCGAAACACAGAAACAAAACTTGAGCTGCGGAAAATTCAAATTAGCTTGTGAAAACGATTATGCTGGAAAGTAGTTTCTGTCGGTAAACCTTATTTCCATACCATCTCGAGATGCTGAAGCGTACCTCAGGCACCACCGGAGTTGATCGGATGGCGTGATGCAATGTAGGAATACGATAATGTTATAGCCGATTAGTGGCCCCGGGAAGCTGGTAGCGCAAACGTTCTCCGATGCGGCACACCATAAATCGACGAAACCTTTCTGGAGATGACAGATGTGTCGATTTTGAAAATGTGCGGTAGTTATTGTTAGAATAATTTGCATATCCCGAAACATGATTGAGTTATGGTTGCGGAAATACCACGTCTCCTGCTTAGATGTGGCATTTTTAAGAAGATTTACATTTTATCATGTCCATTAGACAACTATTGATTTTATTGTCCAACTAATTGAAAGGTGTCAAATCATCAAGCTTCTCAAGCATTATATTGATATTTCATTCTGATTTCCACATATGACAACTAATAATTGAAAGTAAAGTTTTCAATGGGTAGAAAATAACATAATGTTGAAATTTGATATTATTGAATAGGTTGTTTAAATATCTTTCAAAAAAATATTTTATTTTGTAGCTTCAAGTTCAATTAACATTTACATACGGATTCAAACAAAATAAATCAGCAAAATCAAACAATAACAGAAGAGGATATTTTATCTACGATAACCATGTTCCTTATGTTTATCGCTTCATTTCACTTTCCAGACTACATTTTCAATCGATGAAGTCACAAAAAGGTCAATCTAATTGGTTTAATTTGTTATTGGATATTCCGTCCCGAAATACGAAAAGGAAACAGCCACTAGAATCTTGCATAGCGAAACTGAAGTATAACCGCACAGGTGCGGTAGACCATCAGACCGACATAATCTAGCAAATCAGAGAACCAAATACCGCTGAGATTATAGAAACGATACCAGACCGGTCAGAGATCAGTAAGTATGTTTATATCTGTATCATCAAACTGACCTTCGGCCGGTCTTGCCGGTATCGTTGCCATTGGTGTACGCACGATTGTAAAATGAGCCCCAAAATGAATATATTAGGTGCATAAACACGTATTGCTATCAACTAACCCCTAGCTAATGGCAATAAAATTTGCGAAACGATAAAGTTATTTGGAGGAAATTTAAATTTGTGGTTGCGGTTGGGAAATCAGATACGGACAGGGTATTGGTCAGCCAGACCAATACAGTGGAATGCCATACCAGGTGCTCTATAGTGCGACCACCGCATAACATGCAGATAACCAAATTCATTAGGAGAAAGGACACATTTTAATTGAAAAAAGAGGCTACATTTGGGCGTTAAATTAGTAGAGCTACTTTATGCATTAATTTGACCGATATGCATAATCAGATACTTGTTGTTATCACCCATTTCTGTAGGTGACATTTCTTAAAAAATAATGCTATTATATATTCGAACTGAGCGTCTTTCGTCACAGTCATCGGGTGCCCCAAAATATGCTACTCCATAATAACTTATCTTCGGTCTGCTGATGCAATCGAAAGTATTTCACGCATATCCTCTCCGGTTTTCTTTAATCGTAGAAAATGTAAAGTTTTGAGGAGCTCATCTAGAGCCGGAACAGTAACTCTTCTTCTTCTTCTATAGCTCTACATTCCAGCTGGAACTTGGCCTGCTTTCCAACTTTTCAACTTCTATTATAATTCCACAGTTATTAACCCTTATGCGGCCGACGGTGTACCCGTGTTCCTTTTTCAGCTTCAAGTGGTGATATTTCAATGAATTTTTATAGCTGAAAGCTGAAACTCGGTGACATCTAAGAACTCCATAAAATGTAGCATCTGTGAGAAAATCACGTTGATACAGTGAGGAGGGACGTGGGGAGGGGCATCTGATTTTTTTTACCACGTGGATGGCCGACAGGGTACCCGTGTTCCCATAAATTGATATTTTCATAGCTTTAACAATTTTCAACCGATTTTGATAATTTTGACAGTTTTGGAAACAGAAACTCATATACTTTTTGTCCACTGTCAAGGTTTACAGCTTTTGTTCATGGTTATACAAGAAATCCTTGAAGTAAGGCTTAAGAGTCTACACACGTAACCGAAGGACTATCAATCAGTTTCAAATATATTTCATGCTCATTGCGCTTCTTAGAATAGTCGGTGTACACAGTATATATTCTGGGCCTCAGTCATCCAAAAATCCCTGAAATAAGATCTTATGGTCTGCTAACGTAACCAAAGGTCTATCGTAGAAATTCAGAAACGGTACATGCTCCTTATGGTGCTTAGCATTTTATGCTTTCACAGTATATGTTCCGGGTCATCCAATGACCTTTTCTTAAAAAATGTATGCATTCCAAGTAGTTCTTGTTGCTGTCATTGATTCCAGGTAGTCTACAAACTCCATACAGTCAAGGTCTTCGGATCAATCTCCGTAATAGAGGCAGTTAACGAAGAATAAACAAGTTGCGTGACCCCTTCTTGGTATATGTTTGTATTCCAAGTAGTTATTGTTGTTGTCGTGGGCTCCAGGTGGTCTACGAACTCCATAGAGTCAAGATCTGTGAATCAACCTAAGTAACGGAGGCAGTTATTGAAGAATAAACAAGTTGTGTGTTCCCTTCTTGGTATTTGTTTGTATGCCAAGTAATTTTTGTTGTTGTCATTGGTTCCAGGTAGTCTAAAAACTCCATAAATTCAAGGTATGTGGATCAACCACCGACGAACCGACGTGTCACTGGCGCTCGCTGATTGTCTCACACTTTTTAACGGTTATTCGCTTTTGCGGGCGATCGCTCCTGTCAAATGAGCTAAGACACAACTCCGCTGCAATGTTAATACACGTAGGTTGGTGGCTCAGCTATGAAAACTTCGCGAGCCATTATGGGGATGGCGGTAGTGTTCGATGATTTTTCAACATGGCGTCGTGGGCAGCAAATTTGAATTATTTTCTATGGGGTGACACGTCGGTTCGTCGGTGGATCAACCTCCGTAATGGATGCAGTTATTGAAAAATAAACAAGTTGTGTGACCCCTTCTTGATTTATATCTGTATTTCATGTAGTTCTTGTTGTTGTCGTGAGTTCCAGGTAGTCTACGAACTCCATACTGTCAAGGCCTTCGAATCAATCTCCGTAATGGAGGCAGTTATCGAAGAATAAACAAGTTTTGTGACCTCTTCTTGGCATATGTTTGTATTCCAAGTAGTTCTTGTTGTTGTCGTGGGCTCTAGGTAGTCTACGAACTCCATAGATTCAAGGTCGGTGGATCAACCCCCGTAATGGAAGCAGTTATTGAATAATAAACAAGTTTGATGACCCCTTCTTGGCATATGTTTGTTTTTCATGTAGTTCTTGTCGTTATCGTGAGTTCCAGGTAGTCTACGAACTACATACAGTAAAAGTCTTCGGATCAATCTCCGTAATGGAGGCGTTTATCGAAGAATAAACAAGTTGCGTGCCCATCACCACGAGTACGCTGGCTTCTACCCCCCTCTTACTAACCGTATAATAAAATGATATTGATTGTATATATCACAAAGAACAATGGCTCCGTAAAGTGTTATACACGCCTGAGCCTACCAAATAAACGAAATCGGAAAAAAAAAGTTGCGTGCCCTCTTCTTGGTATATGTTTGTATTTCATGTAGCTCTTGTTGTTGTCGTGAGTTCCAGGTAGACTACAAACTCCATACAGTCAAGATCTTTGGATCAATCTCCGTAATGGAGGCAGTTATCGAAGAATAAACAAGTTGCGTGACCCCTTCTTGGTATATGTGTGTACTTCAAGTAGTTCTTGTCGTTAACGTGGACTCCAGGTAGTCTACGAACTCCATAGAGTCAAGGTCTGGGGATCGACCTCGGTAACGGAGGCAGTTATTGAAGAATAAACAAGTTTTGTGACCCCTTCTTGATATATGTTTGTATTCCAAGTAGTTCTTGTTGTTGTCGTTGGCTCCAGGTAGTCTACGAACTCCAAAGATTCAAGGTCTGTGGATCAACCTCCGTAATGGAGGCAGTTATTGAAGAATAAACAAGTTGTGTGACCCCTTCTTGGTATATGTTTGTATTTCATGTAGTTCTTGTTGTTGTCGTAAGCTCCAGGTAGTCCATGAAATAGAGTCAAGGTCCGTGGATCAACCTTCTTAATGGAGGCAGTTATTTGAAAATAAACAAGTTGTTAGACCCCTTCTTGGTATATGTTTGTATTTTAAGTAGTTATTTTCATTGTCGTGGGCTCCGTAATAAAGGCAAGGCAAAATACGTGAATGGAATCCGTAATTTTTTGTCGAAGAGACTTACAAACTTCTTAACAGGTACTCATAAATGATTCATAATAAGCTACAGTCAGTGAAAGTTATTTCATGAAAATCATTGTTGTTTGCGCGTCGAAGACGAAGTACATGATAGGAAGAGGTTCAAGAGAAGACAATGTGAGCCACCCACCGCGAGTTTGCATCGGTGGTGACGAAATCGAGGTGGTAGAAGAATTTGTGTACTTGGGCTCACTGGTGACTGCCGAAAATGACACCAGCAGAGAAATTCGGAGACGCATAGTGGCTGGAAATCGTACGTACTTTGGACTCCGCAAGACGCTCCGATCGAATAGAGTTCGCCGCCGTACCAAACTGACAATCTACAAAACGCTAATTAGACCGGTAGTCCTCTACGGACACGAGACCTGGACGATGCTCGTGGAGGACCAACGCGCATTTGGAGTTTTTGAAAGGAAAGTGCTATGTACCATCTATGGTGGGGTGCAGATGGCGGACGGTACGTGGAGGAGGCGAATGAACCACGAATTGCATCGGCTGTTGGGAGAACCATCCATCGTTCACACCGCGAAAATCGGACGACTGCGATGGGCCGGGCACGTAGCCAGAATGTCGGACAGTAACCCGGTGAAAATGGTTCTCGACAACGATCCGACGGGCACAAGAAGGCTAGGTGCGCAGCGGGCAAGGTGGATCGATCAGGTGGAAGATGACTTGCGGACCCTCCGTAGACTGCGTGGTTGGCGACGTGTAGCCATGGACCGAGCCGAATGGAGAAAACTCTTATATACCGCACAGGCCACTTCGGCCTTAGTCTAAATAAATAAATAATTGTTGTTTGCGGCAAATTGGGTCAAAAACGTGATAAAATCGGGTTAGGCAAAATCAGGGATAGACAAAATCTGGGAGTGACAAAATCGGGTCAACCTTCCTAGTAGTTTTTGTTTTTGCCATGGTACTAAGTAGTCTATGAACTCCATATAGGAATGATCTGCAGATCAACCCACGAACGGAAGGCTATTGGTATATGTTTGCATTTCAAGTAGTTCAAGTTGTTGTCATTAGCTCTGGGCAGTTGTTCCAAGTTCGTTTATTTGGTAGGCTCAGGCGTGTATAACACTTTACGGAGCCACGTTTCTTTGTGATATGTACAATCGACATAATCTTATTATTAAATTAGTAAGAAAGGGAAATAAGCCAACGTACTCGTGGTGACTCGAGGTTAGGTTTACAATGTTTAAGGATGGATGGGGATTAGGATTCGGGAATTAGGGAATCATCATAATCAAGGAATTTCAGCAGCTCATCCGGTCATTTGGCGTAGGGGACGATGTGGTGTGTCGTCGTGCTCGAAGAATGGTTCGCATGGGAGCATCTTCCGGACGGCCAGAGCTACGGCGCTCTACGGGACAGAAAGACAGAGACAAAACAAAAAAAACTTCGAAGAAAAAAAAAACAAAAGTATTAGACTTTTATGTCAGAGGAACAAAGAAAACTATAAATGGCTTGCATATAGACCACATCACGATCCCCCAAAACACCTCTTATCTCCTGGAAGGGTTGTTTACCTCGGGCCACTAGGGTATCCAATAATTGCTCTCTGGAGACGTCGTTTTCCGAGCAGAACCAAACTACGTGATCGATGTCATCATAACCGGCTCCGCACCTACATAAGTTGCTGTCGACAAGGTTTATTCTGTACAAATGTGCGTTTAGTGAATAGTGATTAGACATAAGTCTCGACATCACGCGAATGAAGCCTCGACTTAAGTCCTCACCTCTGAACCACGCTCGCCCAGAAACTTTTGGAATTATGGAAAATAGCCACCGTCCAAGTTCGTTGTGTGTCCAATTTCTTTGCCAACTTTGAAGAGTACTCTGACGGACTAATGGGAAAAACTCGTTGCTCGAGAATTGTCTATCATAAACCTCACCTTCCTGTGCGCCCACCTTTGCCAGCGAGTCTGCCTTCTCATTGCCGTAGATTGAGCAGTGAGAAGGGACCCAAACAAAGGTAATCTTGAATGATCTTTCGACCAAATCACGCATCTGCTCTCTTATGTTTGTAAGAAAGTAAGATGCGTGCTTAACAGGTTTCATCGACCGGAGTGCCTCGATAGAACTAAGACTATCCGAGAAGATGAAATAATGGTCTACGGGCTGATCGGAAATTATCCCCAAAGCGAAGTTAATTGCTGCCAGCTCAGCAACATAAACCGAACACGGTTCCTGAAGTTTTCGGAAGGTGGTTGAAGTTACATTGAAAACACCGAAGCCAGTGGATCCGTTGATGCGTGAACCATCAGTGAAATATCTGTTGTTGCAATTGACATGTTCATATTTTTCAGAAAAAATGGAGGGAATTGAAAGATTTCGAAGATGATCTGGTATTCCTTGAATAGCATGTTTCATGGATAGATCGTATTCAATTGAGAAACTGTCATTGGTGAAGTCAACTCGAGGGAGAGTATAACATGGAAGACAAAGATCTGACGATATGTAGTTGAGATAAACTCTTAGGAATCTTGACCGATGAATCAGTTCAAGCATATTATCGAAGTTATGTAAGACAAGTTTGTTACTTGTTCCACATTTGATTAGTATTCTTAATGAGAGCTTCCAGTAACGGTGCTTTAAAGGAGTGACTCCAGCAAGCACCTCCAGGCTCATGTTATGCGTTGAATGCATACAGCCAAGGGCAATACGCAAACAACGATATTGAATTCGTTCCAATTTAATTAGGTGGCAATCAGCTGCTGAGAGGAAGCAGAAAGAGCCGTACTCTAAAACAGAGAGAATAGTCGTTCTATATAGTTTGATGAGGTCTTCCGGGTGAGCACCCCACCATGTTCCGGAGATAGAACGTAGGAAATGGATCCTTTTCCGGCATTTATCTATCAAATACTCAATATGAAGTCTCCAGGTGCATTTAGAATCAAACACGACCCCAAGGTATTTAGAAGATAAAGATTGGTTGATGTCATCATTCAACAGCTTGAGTTTCAGTTGAGCAGGATACCGCTTCTTAGTAAACACAACCAACTGAGTTTTTTGCGGTGAAAACTCGATCCCTAAATGTCTGGCCCAAACAGTCAGATTATCCAGGGTACTTTGCAATGGTCCTTGCAAGACAGCTGCACATGGACCTCTTAGAGAGACCACGGCATCATCTGCAAGTTGTCTGAGCGTGCATTGCCCTTCCAAACAATTGTCAATATCTTTAACATAGAAATTATAAAGCAAGGGACTTAAACATGATCCTTGGGGAAGGCCCATGTAGCTAGTTCTGGAAGTTGTCAGCGTGCCGAGTGTGAAGTTCATTTGTTTTTCTGACAACAAATTGTACAAGAAATTATTCAAAATAACGGGTAATCCACTACTGTGCAGATTGTCTGACAGTACTTCTATGGAAACTGAATCAAAAGTGCCCTTAATATCCAAGAATACTGAAGCCAATTGCTCCTTGTGCGCAAAGGCCAGCTGTATATCTGAAGAGAGCAACGCTAGACAATCGTTTGTTCCTTTACCCTTACGAAATCCAAACTGAGTATTTGAGAGTAATGCATTATGTTCAACCCAATGGTCGATTCTTGAAAGGATCATTTTTTCCAATAACTTTCTCATGCATGATAGCATGGCAATCGGTCGGTATGAATTGTGATTAGACGCTGGTTTTCCAGGCTTTTGAATAGCTATTACTTTCACCTGTCGCCATTCAGGTGGCACAATGTTGTACTCCATGAAACAGTTGTACAGGTCAAGTAATCGTCTTTTTGCGATATCTGGGAGGTTTTTAAGAAGATTGAATTTGATGTTATCGCATCCCGGAGCAGAGTTATTCGATGAAAGAAGAGACATAGAAAGTTCCAGCATTGAGAATGGTCCACCCAAAGAACCGGGATCAGTGACTGATTCTCGAAATAGCGGTTCTGCTGGTACGGAGTCTGGACAGACCTTTTTTGCGAAGTTGAATATCCATCGATTGGAGTATTCTTCACTCTCGTTGGTGGAAATGCGGTTCCGCATGTTGCGGGCCGTTTTCCAAAGTGTTGTCGCCAGTAGCTACGTTTTTTTGCCTTGAGAAGATTTTTGAGCTTTCTTTCAAGCCTCAAATACTCTTCAAAAAGCTCAGACCTTCCGTGTTTACGGAAGGCCTTGAAGGCATCAGATTTCTCAGAATACAACTTAGTACATTCATCATCCCATCCAGGAGTGGCTGGTCTTCTTATGACAGATGTACTTGGAACGCGTCGTTTCTGAGCTTCCAGTGCGCTTTTATGAATCAATTCGGTAAGGAATCGATACTCATCCAGTGGCGGAAAAATATCAGTTGATTCAATACCAATTTCCACCGCCGATGCAAATTTTTGCCAGTCAATGTTCTTCGTGAGATCGAAAGGAACATTAACTGGCTCAGATTGTTGATAGCCACTCTTAATTGTGGTGACTATCGGCATATGGTCACTACCATGGGGATCTTGAATTACCTTCCACGTGCAATCTAATGATAGTGAATTTGAACATAAAGACAGATCAATACGGCTTTGTTGACCATTTGGTCCTATTCGAGTTACTTCACCTGTGTTCAAAATATTCAAATTGAAATCGTCACACAAATCATAGAAAATAGGCGCTCTATAATCGTCATACGTTTCGCCCCATCCAATACCATGTGCGTTCATATCACCCAATATCAATACTGGAGATGATAGAAGGGAGACTGCGCTCCAAAGCTGTCGACGATTAAGAGATGCGTTTGGTGGAATATAAACTGAAGCTATGCAAAGATCTTTATTCTTTACATTTACTTGGCAAGCGACGATTTCTAAGCCATTAACAACCGGAATGGGAATTCTGTAGAAGGAGTAGCATTTTTTGATCCCCAAAAGAACGCCACCATAGTGGTCATCCCGATCTTGGCGAATAATGTTAAAATCGTGGAAGTTGATTTCATCTTCAGAAGAAAGCCATGTTTCACAGAGAGCAAATACATCACAATCGGAATTGCGAATCAAAACTTGAACACGTCCAATTTATTTTTAGACTATGACAGTTCCACTGCAGCACAGTGATTGTATCTTGTATGGCCGTATTATCCATCGAAAGATACAATTTCTGCAAGAAGGGCCATGAAACAGTCAATTGCTTCAGATAACTTTCTACTGTTGGAATAAAAGGTCAATGATTGGCCTCAATGAATCCGGAATATTGAATAGATTCAAAAGCGGTCCACGAGGTCCTTAAACGATATCAATCCTCGCTTGGACGAGATTCTCTTTTCGGAAGTGCGAGTAGCATTTTCCTTTTCATTGATAATCCTAGCCGGATGTTTCTTAGGAACATCGGTTTTAGGCAATGGCGGGAATGTCTTAGTGCAGCAAGGATCTGCATTGAAGACTGGTTGCTTCGGGATTTTAAATAATCCCCCATTACCTTCAGATTTTGCCAAGCCTTTATGGATGACTTTTGTTTTCTTTCGGCGCGATCCCGGGGAAGACGGTTGCTTCCTCTTTTCGGGCGCGTGTACCTCCGAAGAATCATCCATATCGGCTGCGTCAGAGTCCGATTCATCAATGGAGATGGAATCATAATAGTCACTTACTTGAACGGTAGCTGAAAAAGCAGTCTTTGCGGTGGCAGTGGCGGATGTGTCTTGCGCTTTAACCATTTCCGCATAAGACTGCTTGGAGCGCTGTACCAACGAGCGCTTCACTTTTTGGGTGCGCTTTCTGTACACCGGGCAATCTTGCAAACCATGGGCAGGATCCAAACCACAATAAGCACATTTTGTGGCTTGTTGCTGGCAGGTATCCTCCCGATGCCTTTGGAAACATTTACCACAAAGTGGTTTGTTGTCACAAAACTCGGCAGTGTGACCTAATTGTTTGCAGTTGGTACAATTAAATACCCTTGGTACAAACAAACGCACCGGAAACAACATATTCTCGATATCAACATATTTCGGGAGCATCGAACCGGCGAACGTCACCCGAAGCGAACTGACTTGGAATATACCTTCTTTCTATCTACCGTGGCTGCTGAATGCAATTTCTTGCAATCCAGAACATCCACGGTAGACTCCATTGCGTTCTTCAAGCGGCCCTTTCCCTCAAGTACATCCTTGCAAGTCAGGCTCGCTGCGTTGATCACACCTTCTATTTCGACCTCCCGCGAGGGGACATAAACCATATATTCAATATTGTACGCCCTGTCGCCAGCAATTTCATTCGCCACCTGGTATGTAGGTGCGGTGATGCGTAGTTTGTTTCTGTTGATTTGATTGAAATCAAGCTTCGTAAAACGACGCGTCAAGTCTCGTTTGATTCCGAGAAAATCTAGGCTTTTCGCTTTCTGCCGAAAGTAAACAACCCAAGGGCCAGGCGAAGATGCCTGGTAAAATCGTGTGCGAACCTCTTTTGGTGGCACATCACCTCCCACAGTCTCTGCTTCCATTCTCACCCCGAAAGGTGGAAGGACAATTCTTGCTTATACTAACTTAAAACTATTAGCAAATCAGAAAAAAAATGAAAAAAAAAACTAATTCAATTGATTTAAATCAGTCCCGTTCCAAAAGGGAGAACAATAAAACAAAATCTGCCACTTATCTGCGCTGCTGCTGTAGGTAGCAGCAGAAACAATAGCCTGCTTCACTGGCGTCGCCAGAAGCAGCTACTTCGCTCGCCGACAGTGATCGCCTTGGATCCGTAGGTAGGCACCACACAATAGACTCGCACTACCGAACAAAACCCGCGATGAGACACAGCACACACGTCTGGCTCGTTCGAACTATCGGCACGGAATGAGCTCTGGGCAGTTATTGAAGAATAAACAAGATGTGAAACCTCATTTTGATATATTTGCATTCCAAGTAGTTATTGTTGTTGTTGGTTCCAGGTAGTATACAAACTTCATTCATATCACTAATATGAAGTTGTCTATTGTTTAGAAATGCAAAATGTGAATAAATTGCAACGATACAACTTCACGCCGAGAGCGTGAGGGAAAAAACGGGCTAATATAGCAAAGATCATGTACCATATTAAAACTAAATTAAGGACACTCCTCACGGAATACAAGTTTCAAAGTGCTCGCGTTTTCGGGGGCACACCAATCGATTGTTGATTTAGCTTTGCCGCGTCGCAGCATGCGTGAAATAATAAAAATGACAGTTGTGCGTTGCATCCGTATCGAGTGGTGTGCCCCCGAAAACGCGAGCACTCTGAAACTTGGATTCCGTAAAGAGTGATTTTAAAGACCATTAGCATATACCATGAACGCATTTTATTCATGGACCCCAAAGGCATGTACCAAATTTAAAACAGGCTGATATATCTCTGGTGTAGATCCTAATGCCTTACTTCAGGGTTTTCTTGGATGACCATGAACATTTGAAATGGGTGCATTCTATTCTACGTACCATAAAGGGCATGTATAACTATTCAAATAGGCCGATAGAACTCTGGTTACGCGTGAAGTTCTTGAGGATCATTCAAGTCTAGACCAACATTTGAAAAGGGCGTAACAGCCAAAATTTATTCCTTCTCATTCTTTGTCTACATATATAACTATATATGGGGACGAAGAAACAGAAGGAATAAATTTTGGCTGTTACGCCCTTTTCAAAAGTTGGTCTAGAAGTGTTCTCTTGCATACCCATGAACATATGCAATGAAAGCGGTATATTCCATGTACCACAAAGGGCATATGCCACTTTTGAAACAATCCGAAAGGTATCTGGTTACGTGTGAAGATCCTGAGGCCTATTCTAGCATTTTCTTGGAAGACCATAAACATATGCAATGGACGTATTCTATTCTATGTACTACAAAGGGCATGTACCACTTTTGAAACAAGCCAAAAGATCTCTGGGTACCCATGCAGATTTAAAGGCCTATTCCAGGGTTTTCTTGGATGACCATGAACCTATGCAATGGACGCAATCTATTCTATGTACCACAAAGGGTATGTAGCACTTTTGAAAAAATCTGAAAGATCTTTGGTTACGCGTGTAGATCTTAAGGCCTTTTCCAGGGTTTTCTTGGATGACCATAAACTTATGCAATGAAAGCGCTCTTTTCTATGTACCACAAAGGGCATGCACCACTTTTGAAACAATCTAAAAGATCCCTGGTTACGCGTGTAGACCTGAAGGCCTTTTCCAGGGTTTTCTTGGATGACCATGAACATATGCAATGAAGGCGCCAGAGGACTTATCCGAGAGATTTCTTCGATAGCGCAGAACGTATGTAGTGATCACATTTGATTTCTAGATGCGCAAAGAGCATATACCACTTTGAGACAAGTCCATAGACCCATGGTTACGAGTGTAGACCTTAAGGCCTTACTGCAGAGATTTCTTGGATGACTCGGAACATATACTGTGAACGCATTTTATGCTAAGTACCACAAAGAGCATGTACCGTATTTGAATTTGCATAATAGGCCTTTGGTTACGCGAGTAGATCTTTAGGCTTTACTCCAGAGATTTCTCGGATGACTAAGACCTCATTTCAGGGATTTTTGCATTACCCGAAGCATATACCGTGAATATTTTGGCATATTCCGAATAATTTCTTTTGGGAATCTAGAAGAAACTCTGCTGAAAAAGTTTAGAATTTCTTTTGAAAAATCAGAAGAATTTCTTTAGAAAATTCAGAAAAGTTTCCATAGGATATTCAAAAAATCCCTCTAAAATTCTGAGAAAAAAATCAGCTGGACATATTTTCAAATATATAGGGTAAATCACTACTTGGACCTAATGACCCGGTTCCCGGCTCACTGCACATAAAACTTATGATTTATACTGTTTGGAAGCCGTAGGTTTATGATTGATAATTTTTAAAAAGTCTCCTATTTATCTCGCACAATACGCAATATGCTTCAACCATTTATTTTACACCTAATTGACCCAATTATAGAAAATAAAAATGTAAATTTCAAACTTAAATTTTGATGAGTGAATATATCTTCTCAAACAAATAGAAACTATTATGAACAACACCATCTGGCATCACGTTGTCGTGGAACGTGCATATTTTTGTTTACATCGCATTTCCTACCGTCCCGAGAGAAAATGAGAGTTAGATGCTGAGAGATTGAGATATTGCGTATGCCGAAGAGACTTGCGGTATGCCGAAAAAGTCATCGCTGTGACCGAAATGAGTGCTGCACCTTGTGAATTTAAATCAAATAAAGGCTTTTTCAATCGATGCTTAGCAAGAACAGCTATTTTTTCGACAAAGGTGAACCCCATTGCAGTATTACACGGCCCACAAAATTCAGGAAAAGTTGTTCCTTATTCTAAATATCTATTAAATAATGCAGTCGTACGCATGTTTGGCCGGGAATGGGGTAAGAAACCCTATTGGAAATTCTTCGGAACTAGAAGATTATTGGAATTTCATCATAAATATGTATTTCGAAAAACTCATCCACCGCTAGCTCTTTGAAATTTACACCGAAAATTTTTCGGAATTTGTCGTGGAAAATCTATTTTTTTATGAAGGCTCCGAAGAATTTCTTGTAAATATTCCGAAAAGGTCTAGAAACGCCGGTATCGCCAGTCAGTGACGAGTACCGTAAACATGGTGCACGGAAGGTTGTTGTCTACACTTTTTACGGCTGCTGCACTCTGGAAGTAAATTTCTGCTTTAGATAAACTTCCATTTTGGTAAGCCTATGCTTCGCCCTTGTTGTAATATTGATAACCTAAATATTATCAAGCAACAGTTTTCATATAAATTGATCACGTTTGTAATCTCCAAAGCAAACAATCAAACTAATATGATTAGAAAATTATCTAGAGTCATTGAAGTAGGACTTATTTCTCACTTTACTATATACCGGGTGGGTGTCATTCAAACAATCTAAATCGACCGTATTACGCAATGTTGCAAGATTTTGATCAGTGAGCGGATTTTTACGAAACACCCCTATTCGACAGATTTCTTAGAATATTCGTTACACGTGATAATGACGTTAGCCGCGAGCCGTTAGCCGTGTTGCGAATGCAAGTAGGACTTACTACGGTTTACGTAACCACAGCCTACAGAAACAAACAAAACTGGCCCTGTACACATCGTTGATTCGTCCAGTCGCCCTGTATGGTCATGAAGCATGGACATTAAAAGATGCAGACTATCAAATTCTCGGATTGTTTGAGCGGAAAATACTGTGCTCAATTCTTGGCCGCGAACAGTGGCTAAAATCGGGTTTTAAGCGCGTTTATTTTAGTACCTTTATTACGAGATTTATAATAATGGCGTCTTCGAGACATTTTATCAGTAAGTCGACGCGCTTTTTTGGAGGCCTTATGATCAATCTCCCTAAAAATGATATGAAAAATTATGTTTTTCCACTTTACAACATGAAAGGTATATGTCTTCGCGATAGTTGTAGCAAAAGTTCTCCTGAAATACTTTGTCGAATACACCAAGTTAGTAATTTCATTACTTTTAGAGATTGATGATTTATTGCATTTTATGCTAACAAATTTGAACATGTTCGATGTATAAGCATCAGGGAATCAATTTTTTTGGAATGCGCCTGCGAAACAAGCGACAAAAGAGAACCAACGACAAAGCTTTGTTTTTGTCGGAGATAATAATGACAAAGATCCGAAAAATTTTGTCAGCAACAAAAAAGAAAACAATCTTGTTGCTAACTTTTCATCCCGTTGTTTTGCATTATTTCTAGTGAAAATTTCGGTTTTATGCTATCATAGTTTCTGCTTTTATGGAAATATTCGAGAATCGAACAATGATTACAAAGTTATGGAAACTCATATGTGAATATGTACGTTATGTGGAAGATATTGATTTGGAAAATGTATTGGAGGTAACCACTTTCCCTTCGATGGGACTCGAACCCATGACCCTACAGGGTTCGAGTCCCATCGAAGGGAAAGTGGTTACCTCCAATACATTTTCCAAATCAATATCTTCCACATAACGTACATATTCACATATGAGTTTCCATAACATTGTAAATTAACGTCCAAGTCGGGTGGTTTAATCCCCGGAAATAGGCAATTACCTTTGATTGAACTGAATGATTACAAAATTAGCAGCGTATTTTCGGAGATATCAGAGCATGCAAGGCAAATGATTCTTGTCATATTGTATTCGGGTTCTGATAAAGGTTTGTCGCTAGGTGCGTTTGTCAGTAACAAACTATGTTGATGACAAAGAGTATATTGTTAGGCGTTGCTCGAATATTGATTCCCTGATAAGCATACATACAATCATATGGAGACGCATGGTGCATTGGTCCATCCACTCCTTGTGATGGGTGATTGATTTCTACCTTGCAAAGTAGGAAATGGTTTTTGATGAAACATTCCTTACATTCGCTTACAACTCTACAGTTCAGGTATTAATTTAAAGTTCATTACTTGTACTTTGTTTTACGTATGAATTGGCTGCCATAATTTGCCCGGTGACAAGTAGCAGTTAAATCAAATATGACTAAAAATCCAATGAAACTGTTATAACTATTTTAATATTATCTAAAACTTCCTAGAACACGCAAAAAATGTAGAAATGAAAATGAAAAAGATATGATGAAAAACCCTGATGCTGACAACCCCTTAAGTCAGCATAAAATGTAAAAAATCTCCAAAAGTAACGGAATTACGAACTTGGTGTCTTCGTCAAAGTTTTTCAGGAGAATTTTTGTTGCAACGTTTATAAAGAATCAACCCTTATATGTTGTAGAGTGGACATTGGGGGATTGATCAGTAAGCTGAATACCTCCAAAAAAGCGCATTAACTTACTAATTAAATGTCTCGAAGACACCATTACGCTAAATTGCATAATAAAGGAACTATCAAATAAACGCGCTAGAAACCTGGTTTTAGCCGCTGTGCGGTGTGGTGGAAAATGATGAATAGCGCAGACGCAATAATCACGAGTTGTACCAAGTGTACAAAAATGCAGAATTCGGCAGGCTGATAAATACGGCAGTGAACCCGGTAGAGGACGTCGGCTCCGTGGTAGACCCCGCACTCGCTGGCTGTGTGCAATCGAGGAAGATTCGCGTGCGGCCTGCGTGCAGGTAGACTGGCGACAGACGGCCGAGGCCCAAGATCGATCTCCGGACAACACGGAGATTACGACTATCATAGGTATAGGTATATAGGTATGACAATGTCAGCAGAAGGCGCTAGTGTGAGATGTCAAATAAAAAGATAAACGATGCGCGCGCCTCTGGATTTGAAACTTGTATAATCAATTGTATTTAAGACGATTGACATGTTTACACATTTCAAATGGCTCCTAAAGCAAATTGTCGGAACCCCATTTTTAGGTGATAAATTATGAAATATAAACCACTATGAACTGTGATCAATGGCGTAGCCACGGGGGTGGTTTTGGACATAAAACCGCCCCCAGAGATAAAATTTTCAGAAGAATTTTTTTTTTCGAAAAAAAAATGTTCAGAAAACCCCCCTAGACCAATTTTCTGGCTACGCCACTGACTGTGATGTAAATGTAATGAATTTCAATTATGTTTTTTTATGATTTTATTCAATATGTTAAGACTCCATTTCTCGCGCTTAGTTTCATAAGGGCGTAACTGTATTGATCGATTTCTTTTAATCGATTTTATATTTTGTTAAAAACTCAATTGTTTCAAAAGCTACAACCGTGATCATTGATGTTGGTGTAAGATACAATCATCCTTTATCACACCAAACCATTAAAACATCGACAAACTAGCGCAATTCGGTACAATAATAAAAAGAAAACATCGACGAAGAGAAATCGATCAATGCAGTTACGCCCCTATGAAACCAAGCGCGAGATTTATATTTATACTTTTTAGTGGATTATCTTAAAATACTGGCAAGCTTTTCATTGGTATGCAAATTATAACAAAAACCAAAACAACATGGTGCCGACAACACATCATATTTTTCTAAATGGCATAAAATCAACATTTCGCTATAAACGTTAACAAACAAATGATGGAATAAATTAAATCTCAGCACCAGCTACTAACTAAGGCCATTTGATGCACGTTGTTATAAGCCAAAAACAAAAGGGCACCACCAACCGACCACTTTCCCTACAACTTCAACTGACCTGAATCGAAATAGAAGTCTCCATCGCTCTGGACAGTTGTACATTGCTGTGTTATCAGACACAACACGCCACCAGACTAAATAATATTTCCCGCGATGCGAACGATAGCTGGTTGAAAGTTTTTTAATCAGCATTAGATATAACGCAATGGAATCAGCTTCGCTTTCCACACACTCTGTTCGCGTTGTAGATAGGAGATTAAAGTTTAGCTTGCAGAGGAAAACAATTTTCCAACGGAACCGGGTTTTGCCGTGCGGTTCACAATTCGTAGCTGGTAAATACATAAGTTTAAAGTAGATTACAAAGTTCGGTGTGCGGCAGCATTGAAATTGCAACTAATCTCGAAATACCAAACAAATATGGAAGTCGGACAAACTTTACTTTGAAGAACGGAATGTTATTCATTTATGGTGTCTGATCAAATTAGTTATATCAATTCACGTTTGACAACATACGTCAAGTTGATATGAACATTGTTTCCATTATTGCTCTGACTGAAGCAATGAAACTAACAATATTTAACAATTTAAGCTACTTTTAAACACCAAATTTATCCCAGATAATTAGTTAACACAATCCAAATGCTAAAATTTATTTATATTTATTATTATGAATTCGAATGTGAAGCCTTGTTCACAATTTATTTATGTTTTCACTTAACCAATCTTTCATTTACATTTTCAGTAATTTATCGACAAAAAATACAAAACCATATTCTCTCTATTTTACCATAGTGCGAACACAGTAAAACTTTTTCAACCAAATCAAATTTTAATAAATAAAATAATTTTTTAAAACTCGTTTTTTTTCTTCATTTACAGAACTAACCCACGCAGCAACCAGGATTCAAGCGTGTTTTAGAGGGCATATGTCACGGAAAGAAGGAGGCGGAGGCAAGAAAGACGAGGAAGATGACAAAAAGGATGTCAATATCGATGAACTAACCAGAAAGGTATGACCGTTAAAAAAAAGGTTGATTAATTCCAGTAGTTATGGTGCATTTTTCATGTATGTGGGAAAAGGCAAAAATCAAAATCAATAATTATCGAATAACCCTGCTCGCAGAGCAGATTACCTTTGACAGATATCGAATATTTTTGATAAATATCTTATTGGTTTTTCTGGATAGCATCAACTGTTATTATAAAAGGGTGTTTTTACATTTTCGAACTGCTACTTTTATTTGTTTTTTTACTGCTTTTATTTTCCGTCGCCCTATTTCCTCCCGAAGACAATCACCAAAGCCATCAACACACGCGCCGGAACCTACGGCTTTACTTCCTATCAGAGGGCAGATGTGACCACATAATTTTTGTCTTAGAAAATGGCAATGGTGCCAACTAGGATAGAATCCAGGCTCGCTGGGGTGAGCGGCAGTTACGCTAACCACTCAACCATCGGCACCGACTAACAGCCACTTTTCAGTTAAATTAAATTTAATTTAGAAAATGAGACAGAGCTTAAAATAAAAGTTTGTGCTACTAGTTTTGAAACGAGTTGCACATACTATGTCTATCTTGCCAATAAATCATATTGCAGCAGAGAACAAATAGATTCCATGTTATCGTGCCATATTGCATTGCTCGACAAACTATAAAGCAATAAAAGAACCTGCCTTTGGACAATTTTTATGCCATATCAATTAAACTATTTTATTTATTACGTGACACAAAAAATACCATATTTGAACACTCACACCAGCAAATTGAACCAAATGTAGTCATGTAACTTTTGTTCTAATATTAGTTTTGCATTATAGCACCAAAATGAGTGTACTAAGGGATTTTATGCAACTCACTTGAGTTGCATAACGATCATCAATGCACCCGTTTCATTGGGGCAGCAGGGACTATGTCCAAGGGCTTGACGATCCCTCCGCAGGCCATCTGCGAGTTGTGGTGCCTGCCTAGGATGTGGTGGGGTTTGACAGTGGACCCTGTTAAACTTCTATAAAAAGCTGCATGTATCCGCAAGTAGGCTCCGCCAAAGCGAGCGTGTGTCGCTCAAAGCGCACAAGCCCAAGTTCTGGTGCTAGGTGGGACGCTAAACAGCCTCGACACGACGGCCTTCCGACGAGACAGGAGGTTTGCTCAGGCCCAATAAGCCGCCTTTAAAAACAACCATCACGAACGACATAGAAGATAATACGACTCGATACAATCGGCAACGACCTAGGCGACGAATAAAGGATCACGATTGGAAGCTTGAAACATGGAACTGCAAGGCGCTAGCCTTCGCAGGTTGCGAAAGGATAATCTACGATGAATTACATCCCCGCAACTTCGACGTCGTAGCGCTGTAGGAAATCTGCTGGACAGGACAGAAAGTGTGGAAAAGCGGGCATCGAGCGGCTACCTTATATCAAAGCTGTGGCACCACCAATGAGCTGGAAACCGGCTTCATAGTGCTAGGCAAGATGCACCGATTGGGTGGCATCCAATCAACGCAAGGATGTGCAAGCTGAGGATAAAAGGCCGTTTTTTCAACTATAGCATCATCAACATGCACTGCCCACACGAAGAGAGACCCGACGATGAGAAAGAAGTGTTCTACCCAACCAGTTAGTCATAACAAAATTTTATCACAATTACATATATCAATATGTGTTACAAATAACAAAACTTGCAATAATTTTGTTATAAATTCTCTGTCAAAGATGGAGGAAAGAAAATTTCATGATCGTCATAACATGATTATAACATAATGTGTTATGTTTATTTCTAGCGAAAAAAAAATTGCCTACATTTTTGGTAGATAGCAATTGGAAAAAAACGAAGGTACCACCTACAGTATAACTTGAACTTATATTCAAAGTAGAAACAGCTGGACAAAGTTAATTGCCTACATTATGGATAATCATAATCTTTTCAAGAACATACTATTTTATAGTATGAGTTATTTGCTCCCCTTTTTATGTAACACAACGAGTTATAATTTTGTTCAAAAAATAACATATTCAGTAATATTTTTGTTAAAACTAGAGGAGATTTTGTTACAATTTTTGTTATTTTAACTACTAATGGTACATGTTTTATAAAAACCGCTGTTATAAAAACTGCTGTAACAGAATAACAAGACCTGATATAAATCTGTTACTATCTACTGGTCGGGTATGCACAGCTGGAACAGACATAGGATGGATGCTCACTGCGGGACGTCAAAATCGTCATCGGTGGCATGAACGCTCGGATAGGAAGAGAGGAAATGTATAGACCGGTCATCGGACCGGATAGTCTGCATACCGTATCGAACGAAAACGGCCAACGATGCATTAACTTTGCAGCCTTCCGCGGAATGGTAGTCCGACGCACTTTCTTCCCCGCAAGAATATCCACAAGGTCACATGGAAATCACCTAATCAAGTAACGGAAAACCAAATCGACCACGTTCCAATCGACGGTAAATTCTTCTCCGACATCACGAACGTACGCACTTACCGCAGTGCGAATATTGAATCCGACCACTACCTCGTTGCAGTATGTCTGCGCACAAAACTCTCGACGGTGTACAACACGCGTCGGAGTCGTCCGCCGCGGCTGAACATTGGGCGGCTACAAGACGATAGCCCAAGACTACGCGCAGCAGCTGGAAGTGGCACTCCCTACGGAAGAGCAGCTAGGCGCAGCGTCTCTTGAAGATGGCTGGAGAGATATTCGATCCGCCATTGGAAGCACCGCAGCCGCTGCACTTTGCACGGTGCCCCCGTAACAGAGAAACGACTGGTATGACGGAGAATGTGAGCAGTTAGTTGAGGAGAAGAATGCAGCATGGGCGAGATTGCTGCAACACCGCACGAGGGCAAACGAGGTACGATACAAACGCCAGCAGGAAGATCGAGACCGTGAAGAGACGGAGCAATTGTACCGCTCTAATAACGCACGAAAGTTCTATGAGAAGTTGAACCGCTCACGTAAGGGCCACGTGCCACAGCCCGATATGTGTAAGGACTTAAACGGGAACCTTCTTACAAACGAGCGTGAGGTGATCCAAAGGTGGCGGCAGCACTACGAAGAGCACCAGAATGGCAATGTGACAGACAACGGTGGCGGTATGGAAATTAACCTAGGGGCACGCACGCAGGACATGCGACTTCCGGCTCCGAATCTCCAGGAAATCCAGGATGAGATCGGCCGGCTGAAAAACAACAAACCCCTGGAGTTGACCAACTACCAGGAGAGCTGTTTAAACACGGTGGTGAGGCACTGGCTAGAGCGCTGCACTGGGTTATTACTAAGGTTTGGGAGGATGAGGTTCTGCCGCAGGAGTGGATGGAAGGTGTCGTGTGTCCCATATACAAAAAGAGTGAAATGGTGGATTGTAGCAACTGTTGCGCAATCACATTGCTGAACGCCACCTAAAAGGTACTCTCCCAAAATTTATGCCACCGACTAACACCAATTGCAAAAGAGTTTCTGGGGCAATACCAGGCGGGATTTATGGATGAACGGTCTACCATAGACCAGGTGTTCACCGTACGTCAGGTATTGCAGACATACTGCGAATACAACGTGCACAAACATCATCTATTTATCGACTTCAAAGCTGCATATGATACAATCGATCGGGACTAGCTATGGCAGCTAATGCACGAACACGGATTTCCGCATAAACTGATACGGTTGATCAAGGCGACGATGGATGTGGGTGGCGATGGGTGATGCGCGTAGTTCGAGTTTCAGGGGCATTCTCGAGTCCCTTCGAAACCCGCAGAGGGTTACGGCAAGGTGATGGTCTTTCAGGTCATGGTCAGGGATTGACACGAGTAGTACGATTTTCACGAAGGTCGTCCAGTTATTTGGTTTCGCCGACGACTTTGGTATTATGGCAAGTAACTTTGAGAGGATGGAGGAAGCCTACATCAGACTGAAAAGCGAAGCTAAACGGATTGGACTAGTCATCAACATGTCAAAGACGAAGTACATGATGGGAATAGGCTCAAGAGAGGTCAATGTAAGCCACCACCACGAATTTCTAACGGTGGTGACGAAATCGAGGTGGTTGAAGAATTCGTGTATTTGGGCTCACTGGTGACCTCCGAGAACGATACCAGCAGAGAAATTCGGAGACGCATCATGGCAGGCAATCGTACGTACTTTGTACTCCGCTTCGATCGAATAGAGTTCGCCGCCGTACCAAACTGATTATCTACAAAACGCTTACTAGACCGGTGGTTATCTACGGACACGAGACCTGGACGATGCTCGTGGAGGACCAACGCGCACTGGGCGTTTTCGAAAGGAAAGTGCTGCGTACCATCTATAGTGGGGTGCAGATGGCGGACGGTACGTGGAGGAGACGAATGAATCACGAATTGCATTAGCTGTTGGGAGAACCATCCATCGTTCACACTACGAAAATCGGAAGACTGCGGTGAGCCGGGCACGTAGCCAGAATGTCGGACAGTAATCCGGTGAAAATGGTTCTCGACGGGAATAAGAAGGCGAGGTGCACAGCGAGCAAAGTGGATCGATCAAGTGGAGAACGATTTGCGGACCCTCCGCAGACTGCGTGGTTGGCGACATGCAGCCATGTACCGAGCTGAATGTAGAAGACTTCTGTGTACTGCACAGGCCACTCCGGTCTTAGTCTGGTAATAAATAAATAAATCTACGCCAAATATGTTTTGAAAATGAAGAGCATATCAACAACAGCAATTGATGTATTAATATTCAAAATCGGTGGTTGCAAACCTAGCAGTAAAAAAAGTTTTCAAAAATAAATTCAAATTGGCGGCCGAATTCAGTATGGCTGCTGTGGAGAATGAGATGGGTACAAAAACAAATTTAAAATACTTGCCCAGAAATGATTATTGTCATTTAATTATTCATAGCAGTTTTATAATTTGCGGAAATGTTATGCTCTGTTTTGGCGTGTTTTTAGTAAACGTGTAGAGGGCTAACTTAAATTCAGTGACGGACGGCTTAGCCCGATCAATTTTCGGAGAAGGATCGTAACAAAACGAAATACCAAAAAAAGTCAGTTTGCTGAGTATTGTTAAGACGGACGGTCGAGTCTGGCACGCTCGTCCGGGTCACGACAATGACGCAGCCGGTAGACGCGAAAATTTTGTTTCAAGTTAAATTTTTAGTTTTTACTTTCTGCTCCCTTGTTTTAGTGTCGGTTTTTATCTGGTTGAAATGAAAAGAACAGCGAAGGCAACTTGAATAGACGAAAAGTAAGCGGCTCCCCGACAGAAGGGCGGTGGAGGAATAAAGTTTCCGGTAGACTCTCTGACGGAAGGGCAGAAGAGTGGGCCGGAATGGAAAATCAAATGTCAGAGCAATGGAAAATACAAATGGCGAAAAGTAAAAAAAAAAATGAATTTGGATTTGGAATAAATTCGGATTGATTTGGATTGAATTTGAATTGATTTGCTTCGGATTTGGATTCAATTTGGATTGATTTGGATTAGGATTGAGTTTGGATTGAATTTGGATTGGATTTGAAATGAATTTGGATTTGGATTGAATTCGGATTGGGACTGAATTCGGATTGGATTTGGATTTGGATTGGATTTAGATGGCATTTGGATTGAATTTGGATTTGGATTGAATTCGGATTGGATTTGGATTGAACTTGGATTGGATTTGGATTGAATTTGGATTGAATACGGATTGGATTTGGATTGAATTGGATTGGATTTGAATTGAATTCGGATTGGATTGAATTGGATTTGGATGGAATTTGGATTGGATTTAGATAGGATTTGGATTTGGATTGGATGGTTGAATTTGGATTGAATTGGATTGATTTCGACTTGGATTGATTTGGATTTGAATTGGATTCGGATTTGGATTTAATTGAGATTGAATTTGGATTTGAATTGAATTCGGATTGATTTGGATTGATTTGGATTTGATTGGATTTGGATTTGATTGATTTGGATTTAGATTGGATTAGGATTTGGATTTAATTTGGATTTGGATTTGCATTGGATTTGGATTGAATTCCGATTGGATTTGAATTGGATGCTCCCTGACGGAAGGGCAGTGGAGCTGAGGAAGAAGTAGAAATGAAAAGAACAGCGAAGGCAACTTGGAAATGAAATGCCAGAGCGATGGAAAATGAAAATGGCGAAAAGTAAAAAAAAAAAACGATAGTCGCTTATTATTTCCACATGCGATATAGAAGTATACTTCTAGAAGAAGTCCAGTAATAATGACACAAATATATTTGGATTTGGATTAAATTCGGATTGGATTTGGATTGAATTTTAATTGGATTCGGATTTGGATTCAATTTGGATTGAATTTGGATTGGATTTGGATTGAATACAGATTGGATTTGCATTGGATTTGGATTAGGATTGAGTTTGGATTGGATTTGAAATGAATTTGGATTTGGATTGAATTCAGATTTGGATTGAATTCGGATTGCATTTGGATTGGATTTAGATGGGATTTGGATTGAATTTGGATTTGGATTGGATGGTTGAATTCGGATTGGATTTGGATTGGATTTTGACTTGGATTGGATTTGAATTTGGATTGGATTCGGATTTGGATTGAATTTAGATTGAATTTGGATTTGGATTAAATTCGGATTGGATTTGGATTGGATTGTATTCGGATTTGGATTCAATTATTTTTGAATTTGGATTGGATTTGGATTGAATACGGATTGGATTTGCATTGGATTTGGATTAGGATTGTGTTTGGATTGAATTTGGATTGTATTTGAAATGAATTTGGATTTGGATTGGATTAAATTCAGCTTGGATTTGGATTGAATTAGATTGGATTTGGATTGAATTCGGATTGGAATTGGATTGGATTTGGATTTAGATTGAATTTAGATGGGATTTGGATTGAATTTGAATTTGGATTGGATTTGGATTTTGATTTGATTGTTCTTAGATTGAAACTAAATTGTATTTGGATCGGTAGAAAAAAATTGTTTTGATTAAGTTTGGATTGAATTTACTTTAGATTGGTATTGTATTTGATTGGATTTGGATTTAGATTGGATTAGGATTTGGGTTGGATTTGGATTGAATTTGGATTTGAATTTGCATTGGATTTGGATTGAATTCCGATTGGATTTGAATTGGATGCTCCCTGACGGAAGGGCAGTGGAGCTGAGGAAGAAGTAAAAATGAAAAGAACAGCGAAGGCAACTTGAAAATGAAATGTCAGAGCGATGGAAAATGAAAATGGCGAAAAGTAAAAAAAAAACGAGAGTCGCTTATTATTTCCACATGCGATATAGAAGTATACGTCTAGAAGAAGTCCAGTAATAATGACACAAATATATTTGGATTTGGATTGAATACGGATTGGATTTGCATTGGATTTGGATTGGGATCGAGTTTGGATTGAATTTTGATTGGATTTGGATTGAATACGGATTGGATTTGCATTTGATTTGGATTAGGATTGAGTTTGGATTGAATTTGGATTGGATTTGGATTGAATTTGGATTGGATTTAGATGGGATTTGGATCGAATTTGGATTTGGATTGGATGGTTGAATTCGGATTGGATTTGGATTGGATTTGGATTGAATTGGATTGGACTTGGATTTGGATTCGAATTTGGATTGCATTTAGATTGGATTTGGATTGAATTAGGATTGGATTGTATTCGGATTTGGACTCAATTATTTTTGAATTTGGATTGGATTTGGATTGAATACGGATTGGATTTGCATTGGATTTGGATTAGTATTGAGTTTGGACTGAATTTGGATTGAATTAGATTGGATTTGGATTGAATTCGGATTGGAATTGGATTGGATTTGGATTTGGATTGAATATGAATTTGGATTGGATTTGGATTTTGATTTGATTGTTCTTAGATTGAAACTAAATTGTATTTGGATCGGTAGAAAAAAAATTGTTTTGATTAAGTTTGGATTGAATTTACTTTAGATTGGTATTGATTTTGATTGAAATGAATTTGATTGCTATGTGACTTGGGTTTGTGAAGATTAGAATTAGTTTCAATATGTGTTCCGAATCGTGCTTGGATTGGATTTTGAGTTGTTTTATATTTGATTTGGTTTGGACAACGACTGTATTGAGATTAGTGTGCGTTCGATTCTGTTTAGCATTTGGTTTGAATTTGATTTTCGTCGAATTTATAGCATTTGTTATTAAATGTGAAATTCATTAGAATTTGATTTGGCCTGAACAATAAAATCTCCTTTAGATGATACATGTTGTAGAAGTAGAGAAGAGGAAGAATGTGGAGAATGAGATGGGTACAAAAACAAATTTAAAATACTTGCCCAGAAATTATTGTTGTCATTTAATTATTCATAGCAGTTTTATAATTTGCGGAAATGTTATACTCTGTTTTGGCGTGTTTTTAGTAAACGTGTAGAGGGCTAACTTAAATTCAGTGACGGACGGCTTAGCCCGATCAATTTTCGGAGAAGGATCGTAACAAAACGAAATACCAAAAAAAGTCAGTTTGCTGAGTATTGTTAAGACGGACGGTCGAGTCTGGCACGCTCGTCCGGGTCACGACAGCTGCCTCCATTTTTATTATTTTAATTTGAGGACACTTCTTCTTCTTCTTCTTATTGGCATTACATCCCCACCCTGGGACAGAGCCGCCTCGCAGCTTAGTGTTCATTAAGCACTTCCACAGTTATTAACTGCGAGGTTTCTAAGCCAAGTTACCATTTTTGCATTCGTATATCATGAGGCTAACACGATGATACTTTTATGCCCAGGGAAGTCGAGACAATTTCCAATCCGAAAATTGCCTAGACCGGCACCGGGAATCGAACCCAGCCACCCTCAGCATGGTCTTGCTTTGTAGCTGCGCGTCTTACCGCACGGCTAAGGAGGGCCTCGATAATTTGATGACACACTCTTCCTCTTTCCAACGATACACTGATCTCTAAGATTGGTTGAGAATTCTCGCTTAACTTTTCAAAAGGACCTAAGTAGCATTTTTTTCATGAATTAATTTAAATACAGGGTGCGGCAGAAAATAATGCGAAAATGTTTAAACTTGAATATTGGGTTAATACGAGTAGTTAGTGACTAATTTCTGTTAAACATATTTTTGTTTATGTTTACTTTCAAATGCTGCACCGAGAGATTGTAATTGTTTTATTGCAAATTTCTAAAAATGTACGCATTTGTTGCTCGCCCAGAAGACCCCGAATGAGAGTACTATGGTGGTAGGATGTCTTTTGGCCACAGTTTATCGCCTTAAAACGTCTCTGCAGGACGGATCTAAGCAGCGAAAGCCGGGAAGTGGACGTCCATCTTTGCACATATGCCAAACATGATCAAATCGGCTCGTGGAAAGATTACTCGCAACCTGGTGCGTTCCATAAAAAAAAATGCCAAGGAAGTCAAAATTTCTTAGAAATCCATGCGAGATCCATCAAAGAAGACTTACATGTACCTTCCAGAGCTTGAGTGAAACGCCACTTGATTACGAACCAGGTATAGGAACTACGAGTGACCCGTTAAAAAAGATTGCTTTCTTCGATGAAAAAGGAAGAAAATATAATCCTGTTCTCCGACGCGTAAATCTTTTCAGCATCGATGCTGACGCCAATGCAATGGCCGCACGGACCGATTCATTTCACCGAAGAAAATTGTGGATGTTCTGGAGAAAATGAAGTTTAAATTACAAACCAATCCGGCTGATGTTATGATGTTTGGCTTGGTGGCCACAACGGTTTGAAACTACCCCCTGTTTTCATTTATGTTGGGTTTAAAATCAATACCGAATTATTTATCGGTATTTCAAAGGACCAAGTGCTTCCCTGGGTGAAAGCCAATTTCTCCGATGATCATAACGTTGTCCTACGGCATGATGGAGCGCCATGTCATACGTGCAATAGACCCAACAATTGTAGAAGAACAAAATGAAATTTTGGTCGAAAGATTTGTGGCCCCTTAGCAGTCCAGGTCCTAATCCTTTGGGTTATACGATTGGGGCGTATGTTGAAGCACGAGCCTGCAAATCATCGCACAATTCATGAAAAAAATGTTACTTAGGTCCTTTTGAAGAGTTAAACAAGAATTGTTGAAGTTATGATAGTTTTGGTGAGTCAAGAACCCCAACGAGGGGTCCATCTTTCTGTCGGATCCTTAATATACTCGCCGAAAACCTTCGAATGAACATTTTTAAGAACCTCGTGCAAATAGTGGCCCGGTCTCAGCTAGAATTACTCTGAGGCTACTAATATTGTTCCTTTAGTCTGGAATAATTGGGTCTTATTTTTTTTGTGACTGCACCAACCATCCGCTGAGATGACTCGTTCGAATACCTTGTCCAGATGGTATTTCGTCTGCGATTTTAAAAAGGCACAATCCTTCATTGTACCTCCTTACTGACCTCCAGCAGGGACTTTCACTTCTGATTCGCCTCCACGACTAGGGCGACCTGTTAGGGCTTCTCTTCGTCTGCTACTGGTTTTTGTTACCAGTCGTCATTTTCCATCTCACGAATTGCACGAGAAGCCAGATCTACCACGCCGAAACTCTACAATAAAGCGGTAAGGGAAGGTACAACACAGGCTCCGTTAGTAGTCCATCATTACTCTCTTCCATCAGACCACGCATCCCTTTGGCACGAATCGCTCTACACCAAACTGAACGCATTGTTACCGCCTATCCCCATCCGGGTAAAAATTATTGCAATGTTTCTTCTGTGCAAGAAGAGCTATAGGTAGGGTGCCATAAATTTTCGCACTGGATCTAATCTCTGTGCGCCATATCCAAATCATTCGAGCTCGTGATAACACTGCTATCTCATTTAAAACGACATCTAGGTGCTAATCAACATGGGTTTATCTCAGCAGGAGAAATTGGCTCAATAATACCTAATTCTGTTATTGATGCCATACTCTGTTATGAACGAGCCCTGCATAAGAGGTAAAATACCAAAGGAATAATACTAAAAACTAATATGCACAATACTTAAGCCATAACATACTCTACTCAGTTATTAAATTGAATTTCAATACCAAATGCATAACCAATTATTATTCGTTTGGTATTGAAATACCTAAGCATGTTATGCCTCAAGTATTCTGTATATAAGTTTTTGGTATTATTTTTTTATATTTTACCTCTTATGCAAGGCTAGTTCATACCAATTCCTATTATCGAGGTCGTCGCTCCTGCTCGGGATAACCTACGACAAATGAACTCTTGGGCCTTGTGCCGAAATTCCGATAACGGTTCGTGGGAAAAGCGTAAACGGGAAGCTTTTGCCATCACAGTTCATATATCAGAAGACTGCAGTGCAGTGGTTCTATTACCATTTCACTGAACGGAAACTGTCTGTTTACGTACGTGGTGCTCAGTCAATAGTTATGTTTTTGGCAGCTTCAGTTATTCCTCATGGACCCCATAAGACGTCTTTAATATTTCTTTTACACCTCGTCGTCATTAACAACGTGTTCCAAGGACCTCAACTACATAATGCAGACAATATGAAAGACTAATACATATCGATCCGGTGCGTGCACTAGCTGTGATCTAATCTGATCTGTGCACATTTTTGTTTTCATTTTTCAAAGTAATATTTGTCACTCTTAGCAATAACACAAGCAATAACACATCGGTAGGTAATTTGTGTAGAGCATAACTAAAAAGATAATAAGTTATGCTCAATGTTCTGCAACTCGATGTAGTGGAGAAGGGAACTGTATGCCTTTGCTATATATGTGTAGCGTGTATACTGAGAAATTTAATTTTAATATATTTTTTATATTTAAATTTTATTAACAGGTTATTTATTATCTATTAATTCTATTCCCAGGTCGCCGAAGAACTCGACATTGACATGGATGATCCAGAGCTGCACAAGGCGGCCAGCAAAATACAAGCCTCATTCCGCGGACACAAGGTTCGCCGGGATGTGCCCGCCTCTACATCGGACAGCAAGTAGGATGGAGCGAAGTGTATCCGAAGCGATTAATTAATTCATTGAAGAGAAATGAACACATATTATAGATTGCATTCATAAATTAAAATATTTAATAACAACAAAATAACTTGGATAACATTCACCACATAATGATCAAAGTGATGTTGCATAAAATTAAATGTCGATTATAAAATATATGACAACTACTTGTTATCATTTTATAACTTTTATCGAAACGAAACGCAGAGAACATTACAAGATATAGTGAAATCCGATTCGGCAAGTTGTGAAACTATCGAGAAATGACTTTATAATATTAAAGATTTGCAAACGAATACCGTACCACTTTCGATACAACATCAATAAATCTTTCAAATTTTAAATCAACTGCTGCTAAGTCCCTTTAACATCAGAGTTCCTCCTCGAAGGTTTAAAAGATACATTAATGAATACAGATTTCTGTGAGCTATTTGACATGATTGAAATTTATCCAATTAAAACAAAAGTCGTATTTCACATCCCATCTATCGACCAGCGTAGTAGAATATACCAAGGCAAACTACAACCCAGAAAACAGTGTTAGAATACACCTAGAAATAGATTTTTGCTGGATTTTGTCCACAGAAAAACCGCTTCAGCGGTGTCGTTCTGATCAAACTTCGAGCAACACACTAAGAAAGTGAAAAACAACATCAGCTAGTAATAGAAAAATAAAGGAAAATCATACAATTGCAGTGAGCTTTAAATCCCGATTAGTGCAGATTCAACGTTTCATTATTCTTTCACTGGATATCACGTTCCTTCACTTCACGTTAAGTTTTTTAAATACATGTAGGTACTGGGATGAATGGGGGAGAACTATGCCCTAACTAAAGAATTACTAGGCTGCGGACACACTACTCAGAAATGGATTATAAATATTATTCGGCTGTATAATAACTTTTTTGAGATTAAAAAGTATATATCTAGAATGCTTTGAGAATAGGTCGTAAGGGCAAAAAAGAGTCTCTGTTTGCTTCCATCCTCTTTCGATTATTACAGATCTATAATAAAGTTCACTTCAGATTTCTTGGCAGATCTAATATAATATATTATATTCTGCTGTGCGAACAATCATGTTAATTAATAGTCTTCAGCACTGCTGGTAGGTGATTTTTTTTCTATAGTGTCAGATGGAAGACATAAGGTAGAAAATTAATATTTTAACGGGAGATCAGCAATTTTTGGAGGAGACATTGGAATTAGAAATAATAGCAATTCTGCATGGCGGGACGTCCGCATGCACTAATAGATTTGAATGTCTGAGGTTCGTCCTCTGTATTACAAAGAAATTTATAAATCGGAATAAACAGGAAGCTAAGTGGTGGAATGCTCGCATAAACTTCTATAGAAAGGAGTGCCGCAGTCGATGTAGTGCGATTCCGCTGGGTAGTTTTTCAATGCGTTGAAAAATAGGATCAATCTTTTAACCAGTGTTGGGAAAAACTTAAAACCTCAAAACTCATGGACGATTCAAATCAAACGTGAGTTGAAACGCACCCAAATCAGTTCCTAAAAACTCATGGCTGCATTGAATCATCCATTTTAATAATCGTAGATTTTCTTTTGTTATCATTTAGAATATTGTATCAAAATTTCCCGAATTTGTGCATGTCACTGAGAAAAACGTATGTGTACGTTACAACGTTTCAAGAAACTATTTATCGAGCGATGCAGAAGAAGCAGAACTTGAGTAAATGGGGTCGAAGTAGTTTTCTTTTACTTCAGTGCTGTTGCCTTGTTTTTCAAGATGTTACATAGAGGCACCCTACCCAGCTAATCAGAAAGCCACCTAGTAACAGTGGCGACATTTTTAAACAATATGTAGTATTTCGAAAATTTTCGTTTCATGTGATTCGAAACGGAATTTCATGTGATTCGAAACGGAAAACCTTAGGGAAGATCGGGTAATCAACCCAGGTGGGAACTATGGTCGTATGCTGTCAGGGAAGGGGAAGTTTGTTCCTATCTTACTGAGCGTCTGTTCTCCATGTTAGGAGCGGGTGATCATCGTCCGAGTGCCAGCGAGGGACTCTAAGTGAAACTTTGCAACATGGTCCACAGGAAATAAGGAGGAATGGTCCTCCGGAAATTAAGGGGGTTCTTTGTCAGGCCCTGCAAGCCAGCCTTTGAAAAACTCATGCAACGAACAATCAACAAGAGAGTACGGACCGGAACCATCGGCGAAGACCACTGCGACGAAAAGGAACTAGCGATTGGAAACTCGGTTCGTGGAACTGCAAATCTCTCAACTTCATCGGGAGCACACGCATACTCGCCGATATGCTCAAGGACCGTGGATTCGGCATCGTAGCGCTGCAGGAGGTTTGTTGGAAGGGATCAATGGTGCGAACGTTTAGAGGTAATCATACCATCTACCAGAGCTGCGGTAACACATACGAGCTGAGAACAGGTTTCATAGTGACAGGACAGGCGATATCTAAAGGCGCGTGATCGGGTGGTGGCCGATCAATGAGAGTATGTGCAGGTTGAGGATCAAATGCCGGTTCTTCAACTTAGGCATAATTAACGTCCATAGCCTACAGCACTGATGATGATAAGGGCGCATTCTACGCGAAGCTGAAACGTGAGTACGACAGCTGTCCAAATCATCATAGGAGAATTGAACGCTCAAGTTGGCCAAGAGGAGGAGTTCACCAGCTATTAGAAAGTTCAGCACCCACCGGCTGACGAACGAAAACGGCCTACGACTAATTGATTTCGCTGCCTCCAAGAATTTTGGCCATTCGCAGCACCACTGCCTACACAGCCTTCCGTATCGTATACCTGGAGATCACCACTGCAGACAGAATCACAAATCGACCACGTTCTGATTGATGGACGGCACTTCTCCGACATTATCGACGTCAGAACATATCCTGGCGCTATCATCGACTCTGACAACTATCTGGTGATGGTTAAACTGTCCCCAAAACTGTCCGTCATCAACAATGTTCGGTACCGAAAACCGCCGCGGTACGACCTAGAGCGACTGAACCAACCTGATGTCGCCACTGCATACGCGCAACATATCGAGGCAGCGTTGCTGGAAGAGGGTCAGCTCGATGGACCCCTCTTGACGTCTGCTGGAATACAGTTACTAACGCCAGCCATTTACGATGCAGCGGAGAACAACGTCAGATATGTGGGACGAAATCGACAAAATGATTGGTGCGACGAAAAGTAAAGACAGATTCTGGAGAAGAAGAACGGCGGTCGCGCTGCAGCAATGTACCCGGCAGAACGTGGTACGTTATAGATAGAAGCGGAGACAGCAGACCCGCCTTTTCAGGAGAAGAAACGCCGCCTGGAAAAAGCAGAGTGCGAGATGGAACAGCTGTGCCGTTCTCAAGAAACACGCAAGTTTTATCAGAAGCTCAACGCAACCCGCAAAGGCTTCGTGCCGCGAGCCGAAATGTGCAGGGATAAGAGCATTTAAATGGCGCTGAGAGTACAGGCAGTGAAAGTCAAGGCAGCGGAGGAGATTACTACGTCAGTTCAGTGGACGATGGAAGCCAACCAGCCCTCACCTTGAGGGAAGTTAAGGATGCCATCCAACAGCTAAAGACCAATAAAGCAGCTGGTAATGATGATATCGGAGCTGAGCTCATCAAGATGGGCCCGGAAAAGCCACTTGCCTGCACAAACTGATGGTCAAAATCTGGGAAACTGAATAGCTACTAGAGTAGTAGTGGAAGGAAGGGGTTATATTCCCCATCTACAAGAAAGGCGACTAACTGGAGTGTGAGAACTTTCGAGCGATCACCATCCTTAATGCCGCCTACAAAGTGATATCCCATAGCATCTTTCGCCGTCTGTCACCATTAGTGAATGAGTTCGTAGGAAGTTATCAAGCCGGCTTCGTTGACGGCCGCTCGACAACAGATCAGATCTTGACTACGGCAAATCCTTCAAAAATGCCGTAAATACCAGGTCCCAAGGCACCATCTGTTCATTGATTTCAAGGCGGCATACGACAGTACAGACCGCGTAGAGCTATGGAAAATTATGGACGAGAATAGCTTGCCTGGGAAGTTTCCCAGACTGATCAAAGCAACGGTAGATGGTATGCAAAACTGTGTGAAGATTTCGGACGAACACCCCAGTTCGTTCGAATCGCGCCGGGCACTAAGACAAGGTGATGACTTTCGTGCCTGTTGTTCAACATTGCGCTAGAAGGTGTCATGCGGAGAGCCGGGTGTAACAGCCGGGGTACGATTTTCAACAGAGTCAATTTATTTGTTTCGCGGGTGAGATGGACATTGTTGGCCGAACATTTGCAAAGGTGGCAGAACTGAGTTTTAGGGGGATTTGAATAAATTTTAAGTTTTTTCCATACAAATTTCCATATAAACATAAATTGACTTCGCGCCACCCCTAAATGGCCACCGAATTGCCTGAAATTTTGCCGGGACTCCCAAATTATCCAAATGACGCTAATAGACATATGGGAATTGGAATTTTTGAACATTTTTAAAATGTGAACTGCCCTACTGTACACCCGCCTGAAATGTGAAGCAACAAAAGTTGGACTGGTGGTGAATGCGTCAAAGACAAAGTACATGCTAGTGGGCGGAACCGAGCGCGACAGGGCCCGCCTGGGAAGCAGTGTTACGATAGACGGGGATACTTTCGAGGTGGTCGATGAATTCGTCTACCTTGGATCCTTGCTAACGGCTGATAATAATGTTAGTCGTGAAGTACGAAGGTGCATCATCTGTGGAAGTCGGGCCTACTACGGGCTCCAGAAAAAAAACTGCGGTCGATCCACGAGCTCGCCCAGCTCTACAGCGAACCCAGTATCCAGAAGGTAACTAAAGCCGGAATGGTACGATGGACAGAGCGTGTTGCAAGAATGCCGGACAGCAACTCTGTGAGATGGTGTCCGCTTCCGATCCGGTAGGTACAACAAGGCATAGCGACAACTTGCAGGAGGCCAGGGACTTGCAGAACTGGATTAAATGACACGTAGTCGTGCGTTTCGTCTAAAGAAATAGGCGTGCAACTATGCAGAAGTCCTGCACGAGATCTCCGATGAAAATCTGGCGATTCGTCCAGTGGAAGACTTAAACCTCGATCCTGATACGTCCGTAAATGCATTAATATTAACTTGGCCTTCATAGCAATATTTTTCTTTTTTTTTGTTGCTGTTCCCGCAATCGATCCAACAGACATTCTCATTATCATCGCAACATTATTTGACCTGCTAGGATTCATCGGTGCTCATCATCAACTGCTGCTAAGGTTTTTTATGCAGTTTGTATTATAGACACTAGAGGATGAGAAACGCAAGAAGTTGGAATTGGGGTCAGGATCACCAGGATCACGACGGTGGATGAGTCATTGAAGAAATTCCACGAGCTGCTCCAAAAGATATTTTAGTTACTAGATAAAGATTGTGGCTGTCGTCGCTGTCCGGAACATCTTTTGCTGGCGAGGATAGGAGAGCTAAATGTCAAAGAAGGAAAATCCATACGATTTGACAGCTTGGTACCCAACATGTTCCGGACAGCAGAACAAAGGGAACCGAAGCGACAATCTTTATCTAGTAACTAAAATATCTTTTGCTGCTCCAGATTTTCGACGAAATAAGGACTGATCGTTATGTCGTAATCTCTCGTTATATTATTCTGATTTGCTGGAAGGATCGCGCTACTTTTACAAGATGGCGTTTCCTTACAGCATTTGAAAATGCTAACAATATTAACTCTTGGCTCTGATAAGAGCCTTTTACATGTTGCTCAACGCTTCATCCGGCAGAGGGCGGTGCCACCCGCTTGCTCACCGTAATCAAGCGGAGATATCCAGGTTGATGCCGCCGTCCGAAGCCCGATCGTCTTCCTCTTTTGTTGCTGCCCAATCGACCCGTCCATCGCTGATAGCTCTAGCTGCATCCAAGAGCGATTCCGAAGCGTCCTGCTTTAGATCCGTCTCTTTCTGCGTCTGTCAATAAACTCGCTCGTCTACAGTCCGTGCACGGTTATTTATGCACATACACAACAAGGTTCTATAGCGATATCCAACGATGTCGCATATATCGAGGCGATTGTCAGACGTACGTTCACATACATACGAAATCGTCGGACGTACGTATTTCTTTTATTATTATTTTTTCTTGCATAGCATTGGGGATAGCTTCAAATCATTTTCGATTTTTAACTTGTTTTAAATGCAAACTGTTTAGTTTCACGATTTGCACATTTTATACTACCATGTAATTGAAATGCTATCGCTGATGTTATTACTCAATATATCAAGATTGTTTATAATTCATTATGCCTCATCTGTATACCACAATACTCCTCTCCTGTACTCTTCAATCGAAACAAAGTAAAAACAATGCCTCATGTAATAACGGCTTCTTGTGAAAAAAATTTAATAGTTGAATAATAACCATATTATGAGCGCTTATAGTTTTTAATTATAACAAATAATTTTAAAACCCATTTTCATTTGTACTAGTTGGCCCGGCAGACGTTGTCCTGCATAGAAGGCAAAAATGGCGAAAATGTGCGTTGTGAGCTGCTCATGGGAAATATTCATGCTAATAATCTAAATTCTAGTTTTTTTTTGTGCTCAACTTTACTCGTAATTTTTACATGTCATATAAACCCTTTGGGAACTATAACGAACGTATCCACAGAAGGAATGAAGAAAATCGATTCAGCCGTATGCCAGCCGAGTTATGCGGATACGAACATAGACCATTCCATTTTTGCATCAACAGGTTATGTTTTGAAAGCGCAAAACTCCAATCGTCTAGATTCAAGCTTTAAGCTTTTTCTAAAACTTGATGTTCAGGTCCCAACTACCAATTGTTTTTGTGAATCAAATTTCTGATCAAATCAGTCTTATAAAGAATCTAAACCCAGACAACATCTATCTTCATTCCCAATCTCCTGTTTTCAGTTGCTTTTTAAAGTGTATGCCTTAGTTAAATTTCTGATTCTAATGGCTGTATACGATTCCAAAACTTTTTTTTTCTTTAACCTTTTGTCTGTGCTCTGGGGTCAATATGACCCCAGGCCACTTTGAGTGGCTGCCATTTTTTTAGTTTTCAACCGATTCTCCTAATTTTTGATAGTTTGGTAAAACTCACCGAGATCTGTCTCCTAGGTGCAAATTCGCTTGAAAAATCTTGAAAATATGCGCTACAGTGTACTTTTTTCAAAAAACTTACGTTGTCTGTGCTCTGGGGTCAAATTGACCCCAAATTGAAATTGATATAACTTTTTTATTGTTTGGCCAATTTTGGATTTTTGGGGCTGTTTCGAAAGATAATTTAATCATCTTTCAGGTCGTTACCAAAGATTGACTATAGGTGGGCGGGTACATAGCGAGGAGGGGTTTTCGTAAAAAAGGGTACAAAAACCGTGATTTTTCATGCTTATTTTACTTATATCTGAAAATCCTACCCATTTTGAACTGCACCTTTTCAAAAAGGTTATGCAGGAAGGCGTGTGCTTTGACATGAGGCATTGATTAATTTAGAACTTGGTCGCTAGGTGGCGGTATATTTGAATTCATTAATTTAGACTACTCCAGTAATTCCGATATATGGAATTTTCCTCATTGTAAATATTCTTATCGCACAAATTTGAAATTTGTAAAGATGACATCTTTAACAAAGTTCGTCTGGTGGGAATGGACTGTCATGTGACGGAATAAATTATTAGGAAATTTACAAATAGGCGGCGCTAGCGTACTTGCAGTATTCTTGCATATATGAAATATTGCTTTAGCTTGAGATCCCTCATACCTACACCCAACTAGTATTCGGCAACATTGTTCAGGATGTCTAGCACTACAAAGCGGTGCTCAATATAATAAGCACTTCTTCCAATTTTTAAATTTGTGCTATAAGAATATTTACACTGAGGAGAATTCTATATATCGGAATATCTTAAGTAGTCTAAAATAATGAATTCAAATATACCACCACCTGGCGGCCAAGTTCTAAACTTATCAATGCCTCATGCCAAACGCCACATGCCTTCCTGCATAACATTTTTAAAAAGGTGCAGTTCAAAATGGGTAGGATTTTCGGATATAAGTAAAATAATCATGAAAAATCACTGTTTTTGTACCGTTGTTCACTAAAACCCCTCCCCGCGATGTATCCGCCCACCTACAGTCAATCTTTGGTAACGACCTGAAAGATGATTAAATTATCTTTCGAAACAGCCCCAAAAATCCAAAATTGGCCAAACATTAAAAAAGTTATAGCAGTTTCAATTTGGGGTCAATTTGACCCCAGAGCACAGACAACGTAAGTTTTTTTGAGCACAGACAGAAGGTTAATGGCTCTTTATTATCACTGAAGTTTCGCCTGCTTTTTTAATTCTTCTCCTTTTTTTTACCGAATTTACTAATTCAGCCTCTCATTTATTAATCCGAACTGTTAACCAAGTATGCAGTGGGAATAATCTAACCAGGAAAAACACACATCTAAGCAAAGTAGTCAGGTCAAATCTTTGCTTTGTCAACCGACTATTTGAAGACTTTATTTCCAAATCTCCCATCCTCAACTCATGTCTAGAATATTAAACTCTAAGTGTCAATTCAGCATCCAATTTCCAACTCCATCGCCACATCAATCAGCATTCCCATCGCTAAATAAATCAAGGAATCGAAATAAACTGATCGTAAGCTGAATTTTCTTACTCGGTTTCCTCTATGTCGATTGAGAATCAATTCGATTTTCAGAATTGAATGTCTGAATTCAACTTTCTAATCCATCTTTGCTGGATATGGGACAAATATGCGTTTGTGGCCAGTTTACCATCAACGTAATCATATTAATCAATCGAAATGAATAAGCAAAACAATCAAACTCATTTTCAATATAATCCGAACTGGATTTTAAAACCCTATATCTGAAAGCAGCTTCCACAATCTACAACAATTGTTAAATTTATTTCCGCTTTCTAACATAAAATTTTGCTAATTCAACATCTAAAGAATAATCCCAAAATCACATCTATAACACAAATATATTGAACTCTGAAATTAATCCGATTCCTTTCGAATCCTTCATAATTAACCAGTCACTAATATAGTAGAAACGCTTTTTCCGGTATTTTTTTTTTTATCAATTGGGTATTATTATTATTATTATTATTTTTTAAACAGCAATGCATCGCACACATCAATTTGTTGTACTTCTACATCAAAAAATGCTAGCGAACCACAAATCACTAATTATACATTAGTCGGTCGCCCAAAACCAAATGAGCATCTAAATTCGGATATTCCCCTATGAAGCAATGAGAGGAAGGCTGTTAATATATGTGCGTGAAACATGGCCGCCAATCACCCCTTCTTGTCCCCCCACAGTAAAATCCCATAAGGAACTGTCAGATTATGCGTGAAGAATTTACCACAGAGAAACAGACGTCTCACTCTACACATGTTCCATCGTTCATCTTTTTAACGGTGGATTCAATTTTTTATAGGTGGTCGATCGGCCACCGATGGCGCTTCCATCGGATTTGCTTGTGTTTGACGTTTGCTCACTACCGCCACCTGGTTGCCGCTTGTCCACCTACAGTGTATTTAGCATTGGGCGATAATGTTTTCATGACGGTGATTTTGATTGCATTTTGTTCTAAGTGAGACGTCTGTTTCTCTGTGAATTTACCTTCGTAGTCGCGAATTATGTTTTACATGTGTTTCAGTCCCCTGTACCTATTGTATTCGAATTATGTCACTGATCTCAATCTCCAAAGTCATAATGGGTACAACAAGAACCGACATGCATTCGTAAGGTTGGAGCGTAATGCCTCAATTGCTGCACTTGTTGAAATTTATTGATATCTGCCAAATTGTGTATGCAATATGGCCGTTAATTCTTATTCTCTGTTCATGTGCAGTAAAATCCAATAAAGAAAATCTAGGTGTTTGCGTGAAATATTCGTGTCTATCATAGTTATCTATTGCTGCAAACAATCCAATTTCGCTTTGTCACATATCAGAATGGATTGCGATAATTGACATCAGTTGTTGTCATCAATTACGCTTGCTAATTATCAAATCCAGCCAGCGTCATCTTCTCACTTCAAAAGACACAATTTGACCATTGTAGAATGCAAGGCATTCGTCGCACTTGCTCTTCCTCCGTTATTTTTAAAATCTATGTGTTATTCAGCTTTACTGAATCTCTAGCCCGAATTTTGAAACCCGGCTTCTAATCTAATCTCCCTATCTGCTTATCAGATCTCATAAATCACGTAAATCTATAATCCAATTTTCAAGTGTACAACATCCGATTCTACTTTCCGTAATCAGCTTCCAAATAAATATGCTCTTCCAATGCGTGGCCAATCATATAACCAATCTTCAAAAGAATCACATCTCACAAATTCATCCAATGTCCAACGACAGCAACGAAAATCAATTTTCAAAATTTAACGTTCTATAGACAGTTCCCATATCTTTTTTCCAAATGCATAAAAAAAAAATCTAAAAATCCATTTCAGATTCAATTTTCAAATCATTTATCAATAAATAACACATCCGCCTTTTCTATTTGTGCCTTCTTTTAGTGTAGATTTTCGTATTTTCCATCGAAATCCTTTAACCATTGAACTCCACCATAACTTACTGAACTTATAACTCCAATTTACAAATCCGACTTCTTTTCCAATTTCCATTTCCACTAATCAAATCTCGTAAACCTATAATCCAATTTCCAAATTCAAAATCCAATTCCACATTCCGTCATCAGCTTCCAAAGAAACCCTTGTCTGGCAATTCACGACCAATCTCCAAAAAAATAATTACTGTATCCATCAATGTCAAAATATTAGGTTTTTATCGAGTTAATTTTCTCAATGTAATATACAATGCAATTACCATATCCTTTCTCCGAATAAAATCCTAGAAATCATTATTAAAGCTCATATCCGATTCAGTTTCCGAATCATTCTTCAAGATCTTCGCCTTTTCCATCGAAGTCTATACCATTGACCTCCGCCTTGCCTATCGGGGTCCTTGAACATTCATATTTCTTCGAGCTCCTCCTTTTCCATAGGAGCTCGTATTTTCCACTCTCTCAGTTTTACTTGGTCAGTAGGCTCTTTTCGTTTACCGACTTCGCCATTGTCGTAATCTCTCGTTATATTATTCTGATTTGCTGGAAGGATCGCGCTACTTTTACAAGATGGCGTTTCCTTACAGCATTTGAAAATGCTAACAATATTAACTCTTGGCTCTGATAAGAGCCTTTTACATGTTGCTCAACGCTTCATCCGGCAGAGGGCGGTGCCACCCGCTTGCTCACCGTAATCAAGCGGAGATATCCAGGTTGATGCCGCCGTCCGAAGCCCGATCGTCTTCCTCTTTTGTTGCTGCCCAATCGACCCGTCCATCGCTGATAGCTCTAGCTGCATCCAAGAGCGATTCCGAAGCGTCCTGCTTTAGATCCGTCTCTTTCTGCGTCCGTCAATAAACTCGCTCGTCTACAGTAGTAGTAAAATTCTTCTTTATTTAAAACATTTTTTGTTCTACAATCATTTTATACATGTACAGTGATCGGCCGGCTTGGCCCTCCAACTTCAATTTCAATTATTGTTATTATTATTATTATTATGCTATTACTTAATTTTTAAAATATAATGTATCATGACGGCCTTTAGGAGGCGCTGGTGTGTTTTTTAAAATTTGATAACCTAACTACTATGTACACTAATATTTACAATAAAAAAATTTGATAACCTAGATTGGAACTAGCGCCCTAATTGGTGCCTGATCCGAATGCAAGCAACGGACCCTAAACTTTTCTTTACACTCACCAAAGCGTTCATGTAAGGTTTTATTCCGGCCAGACGGTGGACCTCGGATGTTCTTGTCCTGGGAGGGTGTTGAGGATCATCCTCAGGAATTTGTTTTGGACCCGTTGAAGTTTGAGGTGGTGGGTTTTAGCGCAGCTCTCCCAGACCGGCATGCCGTATTCGATCACAGGGAGGATGATTTGCTTGTAGACAGCAAGCTTATTTTTCAGGGACAATGACGACCGGCGGTTGATCAAAGGGTACAGTAGTTTCAACAAGACGTTACACTTTGTCACCGTTTTGTCAACCTGCTGCCTGAAAATAAGCTTGCTGTCGAGGGTCAAGCCAAGGTAGCCGGCCTCATTGGCCCATTCCCCAGTCGTGCCATTGAGGATGATTTTACAGTCCCCAGGCGAAACAAGTTTAGGGGATTTGGAGTGGGGGAAAATGATGACCTGGGTCTTCGCCGCGTTGATACAGATCTTCCAGCTGGTGAGGTACTCTGTCAGGGCATCCAGGCCTCGTTGGAGTTTTGCCACTAGCGCTCTGATCACTCTACCGTTGTAGACGATGGATGTGTCATCTGCGAACAGAGACAGAATGCCGCCTTCTGGAGGTTCTGGCATGTCGGAGGTGAACAGATTGAAAAGCAGGGGTCCGAGGATACTGCCCTGGGGAACGCCTGCGACGATGTTGTGCGCATTGAAACTCGCTCCGCTGATTGAGACCCGGAATGTCCTTGCCGACAGGTAATTGTTGATGATTTTCACCAGGTAGCTGGGAAGATTGTAGCGTTGTAGTTTGTACACCAGGCCATCATGCCATACATTGTCAAATGCCTTCTCGACATCGAGTAAGGCCATGGCGGATGTTTTCGAGACAAACTTGTTCCGTCTGAGGACGTTGGTAACTCGGGTCAGTTGGTGTACAGTTGACCGACCGCGTCGGAAACCAAACTGTTCCTCGAGCAAGATGTTGAGATTTTCGGCAGACTCAAGTAACCGATGATGAATAGCTTTTTCGAATAGCTTGGATAACCCTGAGAGAAGGCTGATGGGTCGATAACTTTTGGGGGAGGAAGGATCCTTCCCAGGCTTCCGGATGGGGATGACTTTCGCTGACTTCCAGGACGATGGGAAGTAGCTAAGCCGGAGACACTGATTAAAGATCAGCGAGAGGTGCTCAAAGAACGGAGCACTCATGTGTTTGAGCTCGAGATTCAGGATGCTGTCGAAGCCTGGGGCCTTCATGTTCTTCGACGATTTGATATAGGCCGTCAATTCGTCAGCTGAGATCTCCAACTCCTCCGAGAAGTCGTTGGGAATCAAATGGATGTTGTTAGCATGCTCGTTGACGGCTGCTTCGTGTGGACTGACGATGTTCTGCCCAAGATTGTGTGAGCTGACGAAGTGACGACCTATTTCAGCGACCTTCTCTGCAGGAGTTATCAAGCGATCCTTAGAGCCATTATTGTCTAGTGGGATCAAAGGTGGAATGGGCCGAGGCTTGGATTTTAGAATTTTGGTCATTTTCCAGAACGGCTTAGCATAATCTGGGAGAGTGCGGATCTTATTCGAGAAGTCGTTATTTTTGAGGTCCACCATTCTGGCCTTGATAATTTTGTGATTCGATTGCAGCGTGCCTTAAGCTCAGGCAGTCCAGTACGCTGAAACTGCCTGCGAGTGACATTCCGCAATCGAATCAAATCTTTGGTGAGTGTATCGATGTTTAAGGAGTTGCTTACCTGCCGAGCCGTCGGTACGTGTTGCTCTCGGGCCGCCGTGATCGCCTCCTCGATAGCGCACAGCTGGCGGTCGATACTTTCCGGCGTCTCCGGACGCACCTCGTAGTCGACGGTGTCATCGACGCACTGCTGGAAACGCTGCCAGTTCACTCGGTGGTAGTTCCGCCGTAACTGCTGGTGCCGATTGACCAAGGAGCCCAGTTCCGCCACCACCGGATAGTGATCCGAACTGAGCTCCTGGTATACAACCGGCTGCGAGACGTGGTCACTCAGGTTTGTTACGTAGAGGTCGAGCGTTGCGTGGGCACCGGACCGACTCAGCCGAGTGGGGGAATCCGGGCTCAGGATCGTGTAGTGGCCTTCCTCCATGTCGTTGCTCCAGATGGTGCCGTTTCGATTGCCGCGACTGTTGCCCCAGGCTTGATGTTTGGCATTCAAGTCGCCGGCAATGATATACTGGCCTTGCCTCCGCGTCAGCTTGACGATGTCCCTCCGAAGGGCAGCCGATGATCCATCGCCGGCTTTGGCTTGCGTTGAACAGTACGCCGCGATGAGCGCGATTGTGCCGACCGAAGTGGTGATTTCAACACCGATGGCCTCGATGACACTGAGCTGGAAGCTTGGAAGCAGACGACAGTTGATGTTGTAGCGAAGAGCGATGGCCACACCACCTCCCCTGGTCGGCCGGTCGAGTCGCACGATGCGGAAGTCCGGGATGTTGATGTTCACCTCCGGTTTTAGGTGCGTTTCGGTGATGAACGCCACGTCTATTTCCTTCTCCTCAAGGAAATCCTTCAGCTCGATTGTTTTGCTCTTTAGCGAGCAAGCGTTCCAGTTGACCAGGCCCACCCTAGCAGCCATTTTCAATGATGAACATGCCAAGTGTGAAGACCTGGTCGAATCGGGTTTTGCAGCCGCGCAGTCGAGTGGCGAGCTGCGCGAAGATCGGCATCAGCTGCTCCGGAGTGTACAGCGGGGCAGATTCTTCCGGTGGGACGGCTTCGTTCTCCGACTGCCGACGGAACCCAGGAGGAGGAAGCGGGGGCCATTCGCTGGTGGATGGTGTCGACGATGCTGGAGCTTGGACCGATGCAGCTGCCGCTGCCAGTCGCTTGTGCGGCTGTAGCGGTGGGAGTATTGGAATCACACGACGGGGAGCCGGGATAGCTGGAAAGTTCACCTCGTTGATTACAGGAACACGGTTCTTCTTCGAAATGGTCCTGGTGGAAGCCTTCTTCCGGATTTCCAGGAACTCGGCTCGCTTTGGGCAGCCCTTTGTGGTGGCCCGATGTTTGTCGCCACAGTTGGCGCACTTGGGATCGGCCACCTCCATTTTGTCGCACTCGTCAGTCGGATGGGGTTCGCCACACTTGTTGCAGCGCGGCTTCATGCGGCAGTTCCTGGTGCCGTGCCCGAAATTGAAGCAGTTGGTGCATTGCGTGACATCGCGGTGCACTGGCCGATATCGCTCCCAGGCAACGACGGTGTAATTTATAACGCCAACCAGCTTCAGGTCCTTCCAGGTAGTGGAACCGTGCTCCAGATGGATCAGGTAAAGCTGGTCGCGATATTTCCTCGCCTTGTCGTGACGAGCGATCTTGTGGACGGCTACTGGCTTCAGTCCGCAACTTTCAAGCTCTGCTTGGAGCTCTTCCTCCTTCATGTCGTGAAGTCCTCGCAGCAAAGCCTTGAGCGGCTTCGTGCCGGGGTGGTCATGAGTGTAGTACTCATACTTGTGGACCTCGAGGAACTCCACGACGGATTGATGATGGTCCCTGTTGGCCGGCATCACTTTCACGCCCTCGCTGCAGAGCCGAAAAGTACATTTCAGCCCTTAGCGATCAGCTGGCGAATTTTTGGGCGTAAATCCGGCGGATCGCCCTTCACAAAAACGGGCGGGAGATTCTCCTTACACTCCGGTTGCACCTCCGGCACCTGCGATTGCTGCTTCTTCCTCTTTTCGGCGGATTGCCGGCGTCATCAAGCGGCAACGGCGAGAACACGTTGCTCTGCAAAAGCTGCTTGGAGGGGTTACCCGCGCCTCCAAGAGCAGTGCGCTTAGGCACTTTTCCAGCGACCGAATCGGCCACCGAGTCTCCCATGACGGGTCCGGGAGAAAATAACGCCAACGCGACAAGCGAAAACGTAAACAGCGAAAGAACGAGAAAAAACACTTCGAAAAAATGCGCGAGCAAAAAACACGTCCGTACGTGTTGCTGTCTCGAACTGGAATGACGCTCGTCTACAGTCCGTGCACGGTTATTTATGCACATACACAACAAGGTTCTATAGCGATATCCAACGATGTCGCATATATCGAGGCGATTGTCAGACGTACGTTCACATACATACGAAATCGTCGGACGTACGTATTTCTTTTATTATTTTTTTTTCTTGCATAGCATTGGGGATAGCTTCAAATCATTTTCGATTTTTAACTTGTTTTAAATGCAAACTGTTTAGTTTCACGATTTGCACATTTTATACTACCATGTAATTGAAATGCTATCGCTGATGTTATTACTCAATATATCAAGATTGTTTATAATTCATTATGCCTCATCCGAGGGGCAGATCACTCACGCATTTTCGAAGCAGTCATACGTATTGCTGAACGCATTCGCGTATTTTTGGTGCATTGAAATTGCATTGAAGCATTGTTGCATTTGAGTACGCATTGAGGCATTTCACTGTGCATTGATGCATTACTGAACGCATTTGGATAATTTTCCACGCATTCCTAAGTAAAAGAGTGTTCTTAATGGTTTGACATGCCATATTTGACGTACATTTGTTGTGGTTTCAACTCGAACTTGGTTTAGTGTAGAAACAAACTATTTTATTTTACCAATATTTTAATATCATCAAAATCGTTGTAAAATATCGCAGCTCGTCATATCAAGCTTTTATATACAAAACATCGTTTCGGTTGATCCCACAAGCCCATCCGTCCATTGACGAAGCGTTATTTTCTTTCTTGTGTTAACTTGCGTTCCGAGTTTGACAAAATAAAATTGTTGATATGGCTGTTCAAAAATAATATCAATGAACCGTAGTCCTATCTAATAAGCATCTCGAAGTTATTCCCATTCCGCTTGATTCCATTTATTGACAAAAAAGAGCTAGTAGGATGGAAGAAAATTCGAGCTACTTTAACCTCCTCATTGGACAGCACTGGTGTTGATTACACTTTTCTGGGCCAAGAGTTTGGCCAATTATTTAACTGATTTCCAGGTTTTCTCATTGTAGTTCTTAGATAACTTTTAAATAGGTGCATATTCGAACACAAACATGACTCGGACGTTTTAGATGACAAATTTATATCATGAATGTCTAAAAAGAACAAAGAACAAACAAAAACATAAGTCGCTATCCAGGATCCAGATTTGATAGAAAAGTGGCCATTTCAATCGGAGAACCAGCATTTCTGGATGTTCAAGAATTTTTCAAATGCACCAAGTAGCCTCTGAACACATAACATTTAGCCAAAACAGGAAGGTTTAAGAAGTAGCCTGTTCTTCTTCGGAATCCGCATTCTGCATTTCAGCAAATTCGGAAATATTTAGGAACGATCTCTGCCAACTACCACCGGGAACAAGTGAAGTTCAGCGCCTTTTGTTAAATGGCGACGGAAAAACCGTCGAAAACATCTAATTTTCCTGAAATTGTTAGCAAAAATTAATGTTTACGACTATCGCCGCTGCAAAACAACAATGTCAAAATATGGAGCCTACATCTGTCAAATCAGTCAAGCGCACTTTGTGAAAAAACGTATTTTCTAACGAATTGTTGCATTTGTAACGCATTATGTATTTTATACCAACGAGCATTTCCTTACGCACTTAGTATTTAGATGCATTTTCGAACGCATTAAGATTTCATTCGCATTTCAAAAGCATTTGTGCATTTTTTAACGCATTATATTAATTGGCATATTTTTGCCGCATTTTTATCAATACGTATTTTGGATTCAGCTAAATTTCATAGTGATCCGCCCCTCGGCCTCATCTGTATACCACACGTTATTCGTTGCATTATCATTCCAAACGGCGTAGAAGTGGAGTTTAACTTTTTCTCTGATGGCAGCATATCAAGGTTCAACTTCTTGCATCAAAGTCTAATGTCGCTCCTCTCAAAATCCAATTCAATCCATAACAAGGTTAAAACTCAGTGGTGTAGTGGCAGCTGTGCAACTTTTCGAGTAGGTCCGTCATACTAATCTCCAAGTCAACGCCACTTCTAGGGAAGATTACGGTGGATTAAAGATCATCCTTTAACGTGATCAGCATTCTACGCGAAGTAGAAGGTAGCAAAGTTCCAGTCGATTACAGGGGGCTTCAACTAGGGGCAAGTCTCAGGAACTGATATCCCGGCTGACCTCATTTCGAGAGGTCTGGGTCATCCACAATAATTTCTGATGGCACGGTCTGAAGTGGTTGGCTGAGGAACCAAATAACTGGTCAACTCGGTATACTACATTGTCGGAAGAAGAAAGAGAAGGCAATGTAGTAGGAAAAACAATAGACGCGTGGCAGATTTCAATGCTCCAGCCATTGGAGGATCATCCGATGCTCAGCCGTAGAGCAGATGTGTTTCGGCAATATAGCATTAGCATTAGCATTGAGCAATTCGCACAAATTCGTAGGTGGTACAAGCCAAGACTATTGTATGAGAGTAGCATCATTTTCATCCGTTACCACATATATTGATTTGGGACTAAGCACTATCTCTTAGATGGAAGCAATGCACTTTCCAATAGTCGAGATCTGTCCTGGCCACGTCCTTGCGAATGCTGAGGAAGGGGCAGGATGGTTAGTTGGACACCTACTTAAGAAAGATGCAGAGAACTCTACCACCTCTCACGTGAAACACAGAAAGAACTAAGATAGAAATACAAAGTAGGAAAGGGACGAAGATGTGTTTCGGAAATATAGGTACACTTATACGAAAAGTACAAGAGGAAACGGTTCCGGAGAAAATACATTTGCTTCGGAACCTGTAAGAAGAAATTCTCCACTACGGTCCTTATATCTGCGAGAATTCTAGACCAATATTTGAAAAGGGCGTAACAGACAAAATTTATTCCTTCTGATTCTTCGTCTACATATATAGCTATATAACGAAATTAAGCTTCATATAATTCTACCAGCATAACATCGTTTCACAGCTATTCTGTACAATTGCTTCACACCGGTCCACAACTTATGCTGAGAACGGTGCGGTAACTTATTGGCCTCTTGGAGAAAGAAACGTTGCGAGACAGTTCGTAACATGCCTCAGGATATGGCCAAACCAAATCCAGCAATTATGGGAGAATTGCCATTTGGATTAAATGAGGCTGTGGTACGATCAGCTGAACATCACATTCTGCGTATTGTAAGATGTATTTCTGCATCTCATAAAGACATGATGCCGCTTTTGGTGCAGGTCGAGAGTCGTTCATCCAAGGCTACTGACGTCTCTATCAAAGACCCTGAAGGATTAACTGAAGAAAGTTGGGTTAGATCAGTAGTCCAAAATACATTGTTCAACCTATTCTTAATTTGAGGGGAAAGAAATTTTGCTTTTATAAACAATTATAAACTAATATTTTTCCATTCATTTTATTTATAACTTACAAGAAAGTTTTTAAATTATTATTCATGAAAACACTTTGTTTTATCATGGTTTCATAGTATTGTTTCAGGGTTTTATTAATAATTGTTTATCACAACACTTATAATATGCGTGTGCTAATCTGAGCTAGCAGAGAAAACAAAACTTAATTCATAATGTGTATAATACAGACTTCCTTGCCTAGTGTACCTACTATTGGACATAACTAAATATAACAAATAGTTTCACTGCAACATTACTATCGCGTCTGCAGTGCCTTCAACTCTCGGTAAGCTTTCTCCAGCATTCGTTTCTTCCAGTTGACATATGGCTCGATACTCTCCGGCGAACTGTGTTTCAAACCGGCTGCACGGGTCTCCACCACCGCCACCTCTTCTACAGTACCGTGGTCCACTCCTTCGTTGCGCTCTTCAACTTTTGTGGCCACCGATCCGTTCTGAGTGTTAGACAGAAATTTTTCCCAATTTTTCTCTAATATGATCCATTGGTTTTGTTTCAAGTGACTACATGAAACAAGTTTAGGCTTAGATGCTTTCACTTTCAGTTTTTTGCAAGCTTGAAAAACGGCCATGGTCGCATATTGGGGATGGGAGAAATCCACCTCGGACTGACCCCCTTCCATGTATCGTTTGTAATTCTCCAACATAGCGAATGCCTCCTTTTGGACATTGTTCAGACCAAGTTGAACGCATATTTCGTTGATGCCTTTGGTTTTGCTAATATCGAGGATCTTCTCTACACATCTTTTGCTAGATGCGTATGCCGCTTTCTTCATTCCAGTCAATTTCAAAGCAATATCAGCGTCAAAGGGAAGACCAAGCAAACTGCAAGCCAGATCGGTGCAAATAGTAGCTTTGGCATAGTCGCCCACATTGAAAGTTGCGGAACCAGAAGATTTGAGATGAAGCAACCTTAGTAATTCCGTGGATTTTCTAGATAAAAATTATAATCGTATTAAAATATATTATTTTTAGTTCATAACAAATATTACTTACGGTAATAATTGCTCATGCTCTGAAAGCCCTAGTTTATGAATCATTTGAATAAGAAGCTTATTTTCTACACCGGACATGATTGAAATAAAAATTGAACTTCTACTGAAAAAAATTGCAGGCCTCGACCGAAGTTGTAATTTTATTTTGAAATTTGTTTTCAAACAATCGGCCTACGATTTGTCAAGTTTACGCGCGCTTTTCCTACACCGTAACTGAAATATTTCATTTCACAGTTGAAATCAGGGGTGAAAAAATGAGTGAAATCAGTAGGGGGTCTTTCACAAATTACGTAACGCTCTAGGGGGAGGGAGGGGGTTAGGCCGCGCGTTACGATCCATACCAAAAAACTAAACCTTCCATACAAAAAGAGTTACGAGGGTGGAGGGTGGAGGGTGGGGGTTTAAAATCATAAAATTAGCGTTACGTAATTTCAGAAAGAACCCTCGTGATTCAGTTTCATTCCAGACTTTCGACCACTATTCTCACTATTCTAGTTTGAATCTGGAGCAAATTAGAACAAAGTCGCTGGTTTCCCCAGCAGTGTTCCATTCATGTTTTTCAAATTTTCAATTAAAATGGAATCATTATGTTGACGCCAAGAAAGGCGCGGTAATTGCAAAGTGGATTGATCCATAGATAAAATGACACATTCATACCTACACCAAAAGAATTGAAAAATATTTGAATTTTGTGATTCATTCGTGGTGCAAATCTGCAGAAAATAGAACTGCGCGTCAATGTCGATGATTCATATACTCTTCCTATGTTACTCAGCGGAAAAAATATTGAAATTATTGAGATTTGGTTCAATCAAAGGTAATTGCCTATTTCCGGGGATTAAACCACCCGACTTGGACGTTAATTTACAATGTTATGGAAACTCATATGTGAATATGTACGTTATGTGGAAGATATTGATTTGAAAAATGTATTGGAGGTAACCACTTTCCCTTCGATGGGACTCGAACCCATGACCCTACAGTACGCTAGACTGGTGCTTTAACCAACTAAGCTACGAAGGACCTCCGTCGGCCTTCGCAACCTAGCGGCTACTGAACGAGCTCGAGATTCCCAAATTGGACGCATAGTCAAATCACTCACAATCCATTTCTCAAGCCAATACTTCCACATGTGTATTGTACACGTCCACATTAGAGGAGCGTGAGTATTTAGAATGTCTGGCGGCTATACACATTCTTCATCAGCAACGGTACTGATCAAGTGAGGTTGTGTAAGCATTTGCCAGTCGGTCGTCAAGCTCAGACCCGACATATTCACATATGAGTTTCCATAACATTGTAAATTAACGTCCAAGTCGGGTGGTTTAATCCCCGGAAATAGGCAATTACCTTTGATTGAACTGAACTTGAGTTGCGTGCTCTTGCCTACGCAATGCGGTCGGGTCTGAGCGGGTCTGAGCTTGACGACCGACTGGCAAATGCTTACACAACCTCACTTGATCAGTACCGTTGCTGATGAAGAATGTGTATAGCCGCCAGACATTCTAAATACTCACGCTCCTCTAATGTGGACGTGTACAATACACATGTGGAAGTATTGGCTTGAGAAATGGATTGTGAGTGATTTGACTATGCGTCCAATTTGGGAATCTCGAGCTCGTTCAGTAGCCGCTAGGTTGCGAAGGCCGACGGAGGTCCTTCGTAGCTTAGTTGGTTAAAGCACCAGTCTAGCGTACTGTAGGGTCATGGGTTCGAGTCCCATCGAAGGGAAAGTGGTTACCTCCAATACATTTTTCAAATCAATATCTTCCACATAACGTACATATTCACATATGAGTTTCCATAATATTGAGATTTGTTTTAGTAGAACCATTATTGCAAGACAAGTGAAAAACGCACTCTTACCCCGCCGGTGGTGTAAGAGTGCGCATCGGGTGGAGTAAGAGTACGCATTTATCCAATCATGTGCTCACAACCCTTCCCTGCTAAGCGTTGCGTAATTTATGAATGTTTCTTTTGCTTAAATGAAATTATCATATAGATGAAATTGTGTTTTCGTACTATGTTTAGGTGTACAAGTCCTAATACAATTTCATTATTTCGCTTCAGTCCTTTGTTCGTTGAGTCCTTTCTAACACCAAATAACTTCAACTAATCCTTAAAACTTGTGATAATTTTTGATGTCTGTCCCTTTCTCTTTGCTGTGGATCTTTACGCTATGGAAGTAGTCTTATAGTACGTTCAGATTATGAGCTATATCACTTGATATAGAGCATCTTGACATCAGTGTTTGTACATCTAGTTTTCACTGGAAATAATGCATATGGCATCTCATGTCAAGATTCGCTATATCAAGTGATATAGCTCATAATCTTATGTGCCATCCAGACTACGAGCTATATCACTTGATATAGAGTAGCTTGACATCAAAGTTCACAAATCTAATTTTCACAGTAAATAATGCATAAGACTACGTTCAGATTATGAGCTATATCACTTGATATAGAGCATCTTGACATCAGTGTTTGTACATCTAGTTTTCACTGGAAATAATGCATATGGCACCTCATGTCAAGATTCGCTATATCAAGTGATATAGCTCATAATCTGAACGTACTATAAGACGTCTCATGTCAAGATTCTCTATATCAAGTAGCTATATCACCAGTCTGAACGTAGTCTTATTTCGGCCGGAGATACGGGTTTGACATCAGAACTTGAAGATTCACATGCGTACTTTTGCCCCACCCGTTCCTGCGTACTTTTACCCCACAGTCCCAAAATTTATTCAAGTTATGATTTTTACTTCTTGGAAAACCAACCGGATTGGTGTTCTGCACTCAGCGAACTGTACTATCGAAATTCATAACTGGCGCCTTATGAAACTTCGACTGCTTTTTCCATCAACAGTCCTTCTTATACGCAGTTACCTTCCCGAGTATTCAAGCGTCGATGGGCGTGTGGTCTACATACCGGCCTCCCGACCCCGACGTCCATGGTTCGAACCCAGTCTGCCGTACTTTGCTTTTTTTCAAATGAAAATCATCATTCATAAGGCAACATATTGAAATTCATACCGATTCCTTGTGGCAAATTTTCATAAAGCGTTTGATTGAAAATCATACGTCCATTTTCCTCAGTGTGCACCATAAAGTACTCTATACCAGAGTCTATTATATAGAGTTGCGCAAAGAGGATCTTCTTACTCTTATTCTGAATGATGCTCTTGTTATTATGTTGAAAACTTTCATTTTTGTTCAACCCTTCAAGTGACTTCACGGGAGTGATCACTTCTAAAGCTTTTTAATTCGATCCCCAAAGTCACCTACAGAGTGCAAACGCGTGAGTTTCTTGTTGCAACTTTATTGGGGGGTGTATTGAAGTTTTTTGAAGCTGTTTCTAGAACAAATCTAATACATTTCAATTCATGAGTTTTAATTCGCCATAATAATCAACAATACTTCCGCCTTACCAACAAGCATTTGTTTACTTTGCTCGAAAGGTAGACGGTTTGACAGTTCAATAGGTAGATTTGGCTTCACTCTTTGCGTAACTCTATATATAATAGACTCTGCTCTATACAATAAGTTATTGAACTGGTATAATGTTCACCTGATTGAACGTTTATATGGTAATGGAATACTAGTTGCGGAAACACAATTATTTTTAGCAAAATGATCAAATGATAACTATCTTCATATCTTCCTTGTTGTTTATTCAAATCGTTTACAACTACACATGATAATAGTTGGCCAGAATACCTGTCAAACTGATGCAGTGGTGCTGGTTTCTTTTTTATTACTTCAAAAAATTACTACTTATTAATCTGCGTTGCGTTGCGTTGCGTTGTAAAAAAAATACTACTTATTAATCTGTCACATAAAGTTTAATTTGATTTCAATTCGCAAATCAGATCAAATCCTTAAAGAGTCAAATATAATTGTACAACGATTTGTTTGTATTTCTTACCTTTTATATCTCGTGAGAGAGCACAGATATGAAAATCGAGCTGAAAATATTATGCACCTCATATGTAAAAATTATTGATGTTCATAAGATTCCCTTATGAATTTCTGCATGGGCCATAAAATAAATTTAATATTTTCAAAAGACAAACTTATGAAAGTAATTCTTGATAATTTTATTGTTCTGAGTAGCACACATTTCATAAGAAAATCATATAAAATTTATAATTCTTATAGCAAAAAAAACATAAGATATTTGTATGATTATCACTAGTTTTCTTGGCTGAGTGATTAAGCGCCTGCTTTGGCAAAAGAGCCAAAAAAGTATTAGGGCTGATGTCCACGTAGCGCCGCGTTCACGCAAGGTACCCAGCAACGTGTGCAGGACTACATTTGATGCTGGGTACCTTGCGTGGACCAGGAGGGTGAAACGCCTGTCATCCGCGGTACAATGGCACTCAACCCAACATCGGTTTTGGTACTTCTGTTTTTGGTACCCAATATCTGGGTAGTATACCCGAATTCAGCGCTCATTTTGGGTAATTGGTTCTTACGCAGTTAGTGCTAATTATCGGCAATTAACTTCTCCTGGCGAAAACTTGCAATTTGTCGAGGTACATCGAGCCTTTTGTATTTGTATGGCTTCTTTATGTCGAAAAATAGCTCGTCGATGCATCCGAAGTTTTGTTATCATGAATTAAACGAAATTAAAACAAAAACATTGTACGCCATATTGAATGAATGGTGGGTAGGCGTATTAGCCTTCTCGTCAGTCCCCTGGCGTGGACGCGGCGTGCACGCCCGAATAAAAAAGTCCAATAGAAATACAATAGAAATTGTTGTAACAATACGATGAATTTAATTGTAATTACAATAAACTCTATTGTTGCTCACAATAGAATAACAATTAAGAATATTGTTTTACACCACAAATCCTATTATAAATGGCTGTTTTACAATAGAAAATAGGGGTTGTTAGTTACCGTAACAATAAAAAATCGTTTTTTTCTCGAACAAATTTTTGCCATTACAATAGAATTTATTTGGCAATTTAATTGGTACAATAGAAGAACAATAAAACTGATTGTAATTTTATGATATTTTTATGTAATTCTATTGTATTTTCTATTCGGGCGCAGCTTGAAAAAACGCTACGTGGGCATCGGCCCGTAGTCGTGCATACGTTTGCGTGTGCATTACTTTATTTGATGTTGGGTACCTTGCGTGAACGCGGCGTGCTTACTTCATGGGCTACAGCTCTTCGATGAACCTACGCCGAATGGAGTATCCTTCTCCACTGGACTCGATCCTGGGCCAATCGCTTCCAGTCGCCCTGAACATTGAGCGCCCTCAGGTCCTCTTCAACTGCAAAAAGCCATCGTGTACGCGGCCTTCCACGAAGCCTGCGGCCTCTTCCGGGTTCTCTACTAAATATTATCTTCGCTTGACGTTCTTCCGGCATACGAACAACGTGACCAGCCCACCGTAGTCTGCCGTGTTGTATAAGCTTAATAATATCCAGCCCTTCATACACCTGGTACAATTCGTGATTCATGCGGTGCCGCCAGATACCGTTCTCCTGTTTACCGCCGAGTATTGTCCGCAGCACCTTACGCTCAAACACTCCGAGAGCTCTCCGATCAGCCTCCTTTAACGTCCATGTCTCATGGCCGTATAAAGCCACCGGAAGAATCAGAGTAGTATACAGCGCGAGTTTTGTTTTCGTTTGCAGACTACGGGACTTAAGCTGGTTACGAAGTCCGTAATAAGTCCTATTTGCAGCTGCAATACGCCTTTTCACCTCGCGGGTAATATCATTATCGCACGTCACTAATGTTCCAAGATACACAAATTCTTCTACCACTTCAAATTTTTCACCATCCAGCACTATTTCGCTACCACCACCACTAATGAACCCACGTTGATTGCCAGCGACCATGTACTTCGTTTTGCTGGTATTGATCGTGAGTCCAATCCTCGCTGTCTCCCTCTTAAAAGGCGCAAAAGCCTCTTCCACGGCACGGCGATCAATTCCGATAATATCGATATCGTCCGCAAATCCCAGGAGCATATGCGATTTTGTGATAATGGTACCGCTTCTTTGCACACCAGCTCTCCTAATCACTCCCTCGAGCGCTATATTGAACAGTAGGTTCGAGAGTGCATCACCCTGCTTTAATCCATCTAAGGTAACAAATGACGTCGATATTTCATCCGCAACCCTTACACTTGATTTCGATCCGTCCAACGTTATACGAATCAGCCGTATCAGTTTCGCCGGAAAACCATGTTCAAGCATAATTTGCCATAATTCATTCCGTTTCACTGAATCGTACGCCGCCTTGAAATCAATAAACAGATGATGTGTCTGCAAGTTGTACTCCCGGAATTTATCATCTGAACGCGGCGTGCACGCAGCGTAAAAAAACGCTACGTGAACATCGGCCCTTATAAATCTTAATAATAAATAAGATATATAACATTAAATTCTTTACGTGTAGTTGGAAACATTTTTGTGAAATATTTCAAACAACTTAATAAATAAATTTCCGGCGTCCGTCCGAAATTTGAATTTCCACGGTACATGCACGCGGTGTGAAACATTATTCATCAGAACAAAATTTGCAAAGCCCAAACTTCACAACAACCAATGACAGAAAGTTGCAGTATTTTGTGGAATTTGTGCAAAAAGACGTGAAAGGTAAACGATAGTGATTTGTTTAGATTTGAGTTAGTACAAAAGCCATACAGCATTTGCATTCAATTAGTGTTTACGGTAATATTAAAAAGTATAATTTTCAATTAGTTCAAAAACTAGTGGAGAATTGATTTGCGGTGGCCAGCAGAGCTCAGAGCAATCATGGTTACAATTGGCGAAGCCTTTTCACCGGTCGATGGGATTGTTTATTCAACTAGTGATGTCAAGGTTAAAATTGGGAACAATATCATTACTTCCGTCGGAGAGTTGCATCTTACGGAATGGTATGATCAACGTCTTTATATACTTTTTCTGAAAACAATCTGTGTGGCTTACACATTGTAATCTATATTTTACAGTTCATTGATCTGGAGTTGTGAGGAACGGAACAGTAGCATTTCAATTCCGTGGCCCCGCGTTGGTGTACAGGCAATCACTTCAAACCCAGACAAGTGTATCTACCTAATGCTGGATATCAACCTGACATGGCCGGGGTTCTATGAAGGCCGAGCGCAAAACAACGGCCATGGTCCGGGAGAGGGGGAAGGCGAGGAAGACGAAAATGATGAAGGCCACGAGTCGGACGGATCCGAGACTGAAATGACTGAAATGTGGTTGCTTCCTCCTACGCCGCAAATTGTAGACGAGATCTACAGTGCAATGAGGGAATGCCAGAGTTTAAATCCAGACCCGGGTGCAGTAAGTGAAGACGAAGACTATATGGAAGCGGAAGAAGATGAGCTCGGAGAAGTAGACGATATGCGGAATCTTCAATTGGACGGTAAGATTCAATGTTGTAACAATTTTTTTTTCATTTGTATGCATGGTAACTAACGATAAATTATGGTAAAGATAACCGTGATTGTAATTGCAGACGAGGATAAATTTGCCGACGCAGAGGAATAAGTCGCGGCTTCGTTCTCAGTTCTCTAAAATTATGTTTGTTCAAATGCGGAGGCATCAACGCATTACAATTTCTTCAAGGATGCTGCTGGGATGGATCAACCGCAATGCGGATTGACATAATTGTGTTAGGTTTATGAAACAATTCCATGTTAATCGACACGAATCTGAATAATGTGAACACTGAATAATTTAAAAATAAAGCCATGAAGTGTATACAACTAATTGGTATTACTTTTATACTTGGTATTAAATAAGTTCTGATAAATCCACAAAGCGTTGTTGGTGCTTTTCACGTGCGTAGGGAAAAGTAAAATGTAGATAAGAGAAGCTTGTAAGGCACTGAGAAATGAATAGGCCCCATTATTCACATTTGGCCATATTCATTTCAAAAACTCCTATTGAACTAACATTCATACAGTTATTAAATGAAAGCTTTTTTTATACCCGCCATGAGTTTTGTGTGGCAAGTGATGGGTTCCCGATACCAGTTAATGAAGAACAGGTTGACAATGACCACTTGACCTTTCCCGTCAAAAATTGTATCTCGTTTTATTGTCTTTGTCAACTCTTTGACTCATTAAATAATGTTAACTTTCTCAAAGAACCCATTTTGAATGCCTCTATTTTGAAAATCCAAAACAAAAACGGAAATATTGCTTCACGTATGAACCAGCCTGAAGAATGAGCTTGATATTGATTCAAAGTCGGGTGAAAAACGGCACTTTTCGATTTTTGTTTTAAATTTTTCAAAAAGTGTCAAGTTTTTTTTGGAAAGCTGATCTTAAATAAACTAAAGAATCGATTGAGCGAAAAAAAAATTGGAGATGTTAATTGGCGGAGGCTCCAGTTTATACAACGATCGGGCTGAACAAAAAAACTCTTTCGCCGATACAAGAAGAAAGCAGCAAGTAAACCACTTTCATAACGGGTAACGGACAATACCTCGGGCCCTCCTTAGCCTATTAGGCTATAAAGCAAGACCATGCTGAGTGTGACTGGGTTCGATTCCCGGTGCCGGTCTAGGCAACTTTCGGTATGAAGATTGTCTCGACTTCCCTGGACATGAAAATATCATCGTGTTAGCCTCATGATATATGGTTAATAACTGTGGAAGCGGTGAATGAACACTAAGCAGCAAGGCGGGAATGTTCCAGGGAGGATTTAATGCCAATAAGAAGAAGAAGACGGACAATACGAGTTGCTAAGGACTCCGTTCGGATTGTGCGCCAGTCAGTAATAACGCGCTCGGTCGGTTCATCACGACGGTATTTGAAGAACTAGACGATCATAATGACATTCGTGGACGACGTTGTCGTTCAGTCCGGACTGAAGACCGCTATCATCTATGCTGAATAAATGAAGCTGTTTTCAGTTTGATAATGCTGCGGTCAATACCTTCAATTACGGAAATCTTAGCTTGCTACCCTGTGTGGAGAATTTTTAAATCTTATGGCGATATGGAAGTCACCGCTAGTATTCTGATGCAAAGGGCACTGCAGTCTTACTAACGGTTCCGAGAAAAAATACTACTCAAAATAGCTTGAGATATTAGCCTGGGGTCTCCAGTAGCCTTGCGAGCAAAGGCGTAGGATTGCCAATCCGGAGATGGTGAGTTCGATTCTCTGTCCGGTCTAGGATGTTTCCGGGTGGGAAACATCGACTCCCTGAGCATAGTGTATCCATTGTACTTGCCACACAAGATAAATACTAGACCTCTTCATGTTTTCAAAAAGTATCAAAAATTCAACCGGTCAGCCAAGAATCACAATTCTTATGCTAAAATAAGTCTCCTGTCAAATTTTCAGCTAATTCGGATAAAATTTCGAGGTGGCTCAAGTCGATTTAGTGTTTTTGGGCTATTTTCAATTTTGGAAAAAATCTAACTAGAGATATAAATGTCGAAAACTATCGCAACAACCTCCATACGGAAGCTTTTGGTGTGCTCTACAAATCTTGTGAACATTGCCATTCGTTTCGTTCACGTTTTGTCCATGTTAAAGTGATTTCCAAGCTTTTAAGTGCATAAAAATACTGTTTCCCCCAAAAGTCGTTGTTCTACAAAACTCTTGAGTTTATGACAAATGATTGTTAATTTATTATATTATTATTCCTCTTTTTGTCCTGGAAATTTGAGTAATATAATTGCCCATGTGCGATTTACCGTTAAATTCTTAAAAATCAGAAGCTGAACATTTGTCATAAATTTGCACGCTGAGATTTCTTCAAACAAGTTGTTCAAACAAAGAAGCTTCGATTTCACCTGTTACTACAATGCACTCAATGTTAAAAGCATGCAGATATATGATGAATTTAACAAAATTTGGAAGTCGTTTGTTGTAAGCATCAAATATCATATGATTTAATTTATGTTTTGTTCGAACAACTTGCTTGACTAAATCCTAACGTGCAAATTTATTACAAATGTTCAGCTTCTGATTTTTAGGAATTTAACGGTAAATCGCACATGGGAAATTATATTACTCAAATTTCCAGGGAAAAAAGAGGAATAATAATATAATAAATTAACAATCATTTGTCATAAACTCAAGAGTTTTGTAGAACAACGACTTTTGGGGGAAACAGTATTTTTATGCACTTAAAAGCTTGGAAATCACTTTAACATGGACAAAACGTGAACGAAACGAATGGCAATGTTCACAAGACTTGTAGAGCACACCAAAAGCTTCCGTATAGAGGTTATTGCCATAGTTTTCGTCATTTATATCTCTTGTTAGATTTTTTCCAAAATTGAAAATAGCCCAAAAACACTAAATTGACTTGAGCCACCTCGAAATTTTTTCCGAATTAGCTAAAAATTTGACAGGAGACTTATTTTAGCACAAGAATTGTGATGCTGTGCTGACCGAATGAATTTTTGATACTTTTTGAAAACATGAAGAGGTCTAATAAATACTCATGCAATGGCGGGCATAGAAAAGCTTTCAATTAATAACTGAGGAAATTGAGCCATTGAAGAAGAAGAAGAAGAAGAAGATTAGCCGTCGTTGAATCTATCAGATGCTATCTGCTTGGCCGTAAGTTCAAAAACGTTACAGATTACATGACTTTCAAAGAATATATATATCAAACAAGTTTAATGCTCGCATTACCAGATGGGTAGTGAATTTTGCCGAATTCGATTTACAATATTGAACATCGGACCGTCATGGTTGTGTCTGTAATCGTCTGTCGATTACTGCTAGAGTTCTAGCGGTGCTGAGTAAAGGCTGATTTACAGTTCGGAAAACGTGTCCCGGGATTTGGTCTCCCATGTATCTTAGATGGGGGCGATATCCGCGTTTTCCGTGACAGAAGATTTTTTACTTTTTTCTAGGGTAGAGCATAATGGTTTTAATTTGTTAATTAAAAATGTATAATTAAGAAAGCAATACACGGGCGGCTTGTTTTTTAATAAGAAATTCAGTAGCCGCTAGGTTGCGAAGGCCGACGGAGGTCCTTCGTAACTTAGTTGGTTAAAGCACCAGTCTAGCGTACTGTAGGGTCATGGGTTCGAGTCCCATCGAAGGGAAAGTGGTTACCTCCAATACATTTTCCAAATCAATATCGTTCACATAATGTACATATTAGAGTGGGGCGCAGTTGTATGGAAAAACGCAAACTTCGTCCGATCAAGTGAGATCAAGGTTTTTCTGAATCGTTTTGGGACCCCAATCAACTGGGCTCGATTGGTTGCGACCTCGCATGCCGCATCGCGTTTCAAATTTACATGGAGATTAGTATGGGAAAACGTACTTTTTTACATTTTTGCTATTAGCGGCTTCAATTTATCATCAATCACGTGACTCAATGCGTTAACATATAGTCTGGAAGATGCCGAAAGACTTTGCCGAAGAAGGTACGTAGCTGGAAGGTGTACACAAAATGTTATAACGTTTCGTAGATTTATTGTTCAAACCATATGCAAGAAATCAATGTTTCTGCCAGCACTACCGGACGACCTACGGTTATCGAAGGGCAAACCCCATCTTCCTTCTTGTCGGTTTTTTTCTTTGTGAAATGATTCCGGATAGCTCCCATTAGCTCTAAAGCTCTATAAGATCAATTATTTTGAAATAACACTCAGTTAAATTATTGGTCTACGTAGTTCGGCAGTGCTGGCAGAATAAACGATTTTTTGCATATGGTTTGAACACTCAATCTTCGAAGCGTTATAACTTTTTTCGTGGACGTTCCAGCAACGTGCCTTCTTCAGCAAAGTTTCTCAGCATCCTTTAGGTTATACTTTAAAGCAATATGCCACTTGGTTTACAATAAACTGAAACCTCTAGTAGTAGAAATGCAAAAATATGGGAGAACATACTAATTTCCATACAAACTTCAAACGCGATGCGGAAAGCGAGGAAGCAACCAATCGGTCCCAAATTCTGCACAGTTGTTCAGAACCCAGGATGGCTTCGAAAAACCATTGATTTAAAAAAAAGACCATGACGCCCCACTCTAGTACATATCCACATATGAATTTTCATAACATTGTAAAAGAAATTGCAGACATTTTTAAATGAAGAGCCATTTCTTCGTCTAAAGCAGCGGTTCTCAATCCTTCGGGGTTACCTTCGCTGACCCTTCGTACCTCGGATAAGAATGCGTAATGGATGTGTACAGTTCCAATAAACATCATTGATACAGTTTTGATTGTTGCATTTTTTTATTCAGAAACTTTGTTTTGTACATAATATGCATGATGATCGGTAAATCAAAGACGTTTGAATTCTGCCCGTCCCAACCAGCACAGTATATAAAGGGCTGTTGGACAAAGTATGAAAAGGGCATCGTTTAGACAATTTTAGAAAATCTTATTGTAATCTATCTGATCGTGACAAAATGTTGAAAGCCTAAAATTACGAAAGCCTCAAATTGAGAGACGTGAAGACCCTTTTTTCGCAAAGCACATTAACTTCATTGTAATAGGCTTAGAACCCTCCTTCTAAGTGTCCCGAAAGCCTACTTCCATGCTGCTCATAAGTTCCAAGAGGCTCCGAAGTCGCCTTTCAAAAGGCTCTGAAACTTAATTTCAAGAACTACGGAGGAGGCACGGAAACCTCATTTCAAGAGGTTAGGAAGCCCCCTTCCAAGAGGCTCGGAAGCCTTCTTTCAAGAGACTAGAAGGGGTACTTCTCAAGAAAAAGGTTGAGAACCGCTGGTCTAAAGCATAAAAATCCTTTTTTATTCAATAAAATCATTGGCAGTAAAGCTATCTATCTGTGTGTAATTTAAAAACGGGAATAAAAACAATATTAATTGCAGAATTTAAAAATGACCCATCTTGCCCCGCTATTTGACCCATCTTACATTTTTTGATTGACATAAAAATATCTTCTTCACTTACACTCTCTCCTTCACTCACTCTATCTGTTGCACTCACTCTATCTCCTTTTTTAAACTTTATTTATGTGCTTTTTCAATTACAGTCGACTCTCTACATCTCGATGTTCTCTCCCTATGTCGATAGTTTCCTCAGTCCCTTCAATCTACATACATTTGGAATTCCTACATCTCGAAAACCTTCTTATCTCGATATTTCTATATCTCGATGGGTATGTTCAAATTTTTAGGCTACTAGACCATTTTTGGACAATAATAAACACATCAACAACAGGAAACGACATTTGTTTTGTTGTCATTTTTAATAGCAACGAGTCTTTTTGGATCTAGTACCCATTTCGATTTTCCTTCCATTTTTAGATGGCCCCTTCAATATCGAGATGTGGAGAGGCGACTGTACTAAAAACAAAAAGAATTCATCACTCACTATATCTCCTTCACTCACTCTCTCTTTCTATCCTTCACTCACTCTCCCTCTATCTTCTTCACCCAATCTCTCTCTTTCTATCTCCTCCACTCAATCTCTCTCTATCTCCTTCTCTCTCTCAATCTCCTCTCTCTATCTCCTTCTCTCTCTCTCTCTATCTCCTTCTCTCTCTCTATCTCCTTCTCTCTCTCTATCTCCTTCTCTCTCTCTATCTCCTTCTCTCTCTCTATCTCCTTCTCTCTCTATCTCCTTCTCTCTCTATCTCCTTCACTGACTCTTTCTCTCTCTCTCTCTATCTCTAACTCTCTCTTTCTTTCTCTCTGACTCACTCACTCTCCACTTCTCTCGCTCATTCTCTCTCATTATTTCTCCATCTCTTTCGCTCACTCTCTCTATCTCTCTCACTCACTATCTCTCTATCCCTTTTTCTTTATCTCTCACTCACTTTCACTCAATCACTCACTCACTCTCATTCACTTATTCACTCTAACTTACTTCTATCTTATTCCAGCTCTGTCTCACTCTCTTTCGCTCTTTGTCCCTTCTCTCTCGGTCTCCCTTCCTTCTCCCTCTCTACCTCTTTTCTCTTGCTCACTGTTGCTACTTATCCCTTTCTCTTTTTTCTCTCGCTCTCCTTTACTCGGAAATAAAGGAAGTCGACAGAAATCTGACCTGTGCTCAGATCAAGGCTAAAGCGAGCAGCCGCCCAGGATGGAGATCTTTTACGTTGGCCCTATGTACCCCTAGGGGTGCTCAGAATACATAAGTGAGTGTCCCTTACTCGTTCTCTCGTCCCCCCCCCCCCTTTCCTTCTTCTCTCATGCTCTTTCTTTTTCTCATCCTTCTTTGTCGCTCGCCCTCGTTTTTCTTTCTGTTTTACCCTTTTCTCGCTCCTTCTCCCTTAATAAAACGGCAAAGATATATTTTTTCCGATTGGTATAAAATAATTTGACTCTCTTGTGTTAGTGGTTAGCGTGAAAAATACTTTACCTTTGGGGCTGTGCACAAACCACGTAGACCGAAATTTCACCTTTTCAAACCAAGACCCCCCCCCCGGTCCCCCCTTTTCCGAAACCCCTCTCCCATTCCCTTGAAGTCTACGTAGACTTTTCCAAATTTTACAAAATAACATATGTGTTTGGAAAAATATGGAAATCAACCACGTTTCAAGCAATTCAGTTATTCAAATCCATTTCCATGTGAACATTACAATAAAACTCGATTTCAAACATAACTAAATCAAACTGAACAAAATCCAACAAAACAAAAATCATTTTGAAAGGAAATCAAATTTAATCCTCTGTTCATAGCTCCGGAAATCAAATTTCAAAGCCAAGTAATTTAATTTCTGTTGCATTCGATTCCTCCTAGAGGTGTGCCATCGCCGACACTTTTGCATCGACGCGCCACTGCTTAAAATCTGTCACGCATCTGTCCTATAATTCTGAACGCCGGTTCAAATTTGTGAAAACCGAAGAATTTTCAGAATTTCGAGTTGAAATTCCGAGAATGTCAAGTCTACATTCCAATAAGTTTTGCGTGGAAATTTCGTAAAAATTTCAGAATTGATAACCTTGAAAGCTTCCAGGTAATACTCCAAATAACTCTTCGTGATAATTCCGATGCTTTCCTTGAAAATGTCATGCAATATCCCGCTGAATAATCTGTTGAAATCCCAAGAATATTCTTCTAAATTCCAAAAGTTTCCCCGTTAAAAAAACGAGTATTCCTCCGTTAAAATGTAGAATTATTTTCCGATGTAATTTCAAGTTTAAACGGGCATTCCGATATATTTCCTGTGGAAATTTAGAATAAATATATTTTTTAAATTCATCTCGCATTTTTTTTTACAAAGAATTTTCTGAATAATATTCGGTGAGAATTTTCAGTTAAATTTTTTTTTAATTTTTCGTAGAAAACTCTAATAAATTTTCATTACAAAGGCTTTTTTACAAAACCTGCAAACATTTTTTTGTTGTGGAAACTCAAACAGTTTTTGGTGGGGAATTCAAATATTTTCTCGTGGAAGTTTTCAACAATATATTCAGAAATTCCGGAGAGTTTCCATCGATAATTCCAAAGAATTGGCATTAGAACTGCCGGAAAAATTTACGAAGTATTATCCACGGGAATATCGAAGAATTTTGCTTATATGTCCAACGAATTCCTCGCAAAAATTCCGAAGAATTTCCGAAATTAGGAAAATTTTCCAGGGACTTTCCAGAAAATCTACAGTGGATATTCTGAAGGTTTTCTCATGGAAATTTCGGAGAATCCCCTTTACAAGTTCCAAAGAATATCTTTTAGGCATTCCAAAGACTTTTTCTTGGATATTCCAAAATGCTTCCTTTGTAAATTAAAAAAAAATCCGTTGAAGTACGACATAATTTAATTTCCAAAGAAGTGCCTGCCGACAATAAAAAAAATCTAGTAGAATCTGCAATGAAATCCAAGTGAAAATTTGGGAATATTTTTTGTAAATTTTTATAAAATACTTTGGAGAATTTTCTTGCTCAACACAGAAGAATTTCCTGGTGAAATCCATGACTTTTACTTCAGTAAAATTCATTACATTTTTATGGAGAAAAAAAAACGGAAAATACTAAAAAAATTAAACTAGTGAACTTCGCACAAATCTGCTGTATAAATCGTTAAAAAAAATAAAAAGTCTACGTAGACTTTTGGTAAGCCGGCCGTCCCCCTTTGTAGACTATCGTAGAATTTTCCGAAACTCCAGGAAACCCATGAGGAGATCGGCCGGCTGAAAAACAACAAAGCCCCTGGAGTTGACCAACTACCAGGAGAGCTGTTTAAACACAGTGGTGAGGCACTGGCTAGAGCGTTGCACTGGGTGATTACCAAGGTTTGGGAGGACGAGGTTCTGCCGCAGGAGTGGATGGAAAGTGCCGTGTGTCCCATCTACAAAAAGGGCGATAAGCTGGATTGCAGCAACTACCGCGCAATCACATTGCTGAACGCCGCCTACAAGGTACTCTCCCAAATTTTATGCCGCCGACTAACACCAATTGCAAGAGAGTTCGTGGGGCAGTACCAGGCGGGATTTATGGGCGAACGCTCTACCACAGACCAGGTGTTCGCCATACGTCAGGTATTGCAAAAAATGCCGCGAATACAACGTGCCCACACATCATGTATTTATCGACTTCAAAGCCGCATATGATACAATCGATCGGGACCAGCTATGGCAGCTAATGCACGAAAACGGATTAACTCCGGATAAACTGATACGGTTGATCAAGGCTGGATGGATGGATCGGGTGATGTGCGTAGTTCGAGTTTCAGGGGCATTCTCGAGTCCCTTCGAAACGCGCAGAGAGTTACGGCAAGGTGATGGTTTTTCGTGTCTGCTATTCAACATCGCTTTGGAGGGAGTAATACGAGGGGCAGGGATTGACACGAGTGGTACCATTTTCACGAGGTCCGTCCAGTTATTTTGTTTCGCCGATGACATTGATATCATGGCACGTAACTTTGAGAGGATGGAAGAAGCCTACATCAGACTGAGAAGCGAAGCTAAACGGATTGCACTAGTCATCAGCACGTCGAAGACGGTGGCATTGATAGGAAGAGGCTCAAGAGAGGACAACGCAAGCCACCCATCACGAGTTTTATCGGTGGTGACGAAATCGAGGTGTTTGAAGAATTCATGCACTTGGGCTCACTGGTGACCTTCGATAACGATACCAGCAGAGAAATTCGGAGACGCATAGTGGCAGGAAATCGTACGTACTTTGGACTCCGCAAAACGCTCCGATCGAATAGAGTTCGCCGCCGTACCAAACTGACTATCTACAAAACGCTTATTAGACCGGTAGTTCTCTACGGAACGAGACCTGGACGATGCTCGTGGAGGACCAACGCGCACTGGGAGTTTTCGAAAGGAAAGTGTTGCGTACCATCTATGATGGGGTGCAGATGGCGGACGGTACGTGGAGGAGGCGAATGAACCACGATTTGCATCAGCTGTTGGGAGAACCATCCGTCGTTCACACCGCGAAAATCGGAAGACTGCGGTGAGCAGTGCACGTAGCCAGAATGTCGGAAAATAATCCGGTGAAAATGGTTCTCGACAACGATCCGACGGGAACAAGAAGGCGAAGTGCACAGCGGGCAAGGTGGATCGATCAGGTGGAGGACGATTTGCGGACCCTCCGCAGACTGCGTGGCTGGCGAAGTGCAGCCATGGACCGAGCTGAATGGAGAAGACTTTTATGTGAAGCACAGGCCACTCCGGCCTTAGTCTGATAAATAAATAAAAAAAATATTGTGTCTTAATGCTGTTTTTGTTAATTTATTGTTTAGATTCGTCTGCCTTGTAAAGGGTTAAACAAAGAAATCCGAACCAAAACCCAGAAGTGTAAACCCAATCACGGAAACAGTGGCAAAACCCGAAGTGAAATCCCGTACCAAATCCCCCGGACACGTTTTCTGAACTGTAAACCAGCCTTGTGACCGAGGTGTTAGGTTTAAGGCGCGTGGCGATAAAACACAATTCGGTGTAGTCCAAAAGGTGAAGCCTTAGTTTTTCGGACCGTACGAGATCATCAACATACTGTCCCAACAATCGTTACAGATTGGACGAAACCGGAGGGCCCAGAAGAGCTTCACTGATTGTATCGCGTGTGCGTAATTAACTTATTTGATTTGGTTTAATACAAATTACTGTCGAAATTTCTCAACTCTTGAACCTTCGGAGAGTATTGAAGCATATCTGGCAGTACAGTTGATGGTCGATCAAATGTTCTTACCAGCGATGGAGGTTTACTTCACAAAATACAAAACTTAAGGCTTTCGGATTCAGAGAAAACGCTGAAATTTTTTTTTCAATGTAATTCCTACAAAATTTTACTGTCTCGTGAAATACAATTGTGCTAACAAAAAAATATAATGTAATAGCATTAAACACGTCTAAACCAAATTGCGTAATATATACTCGATAAGAAGTTGAGGGACATTGATTCGATTTGATTTTTTTATCGGTGAAACTTAAGTGACTTCATAAGAAATGAAAGGTAACCTATGTAAAAATAAAATAAAGAAGATAATCATGCACTTGTAAGTAATATATATTTCCTACTTTAAAATTGATCCATTCTTTAGTATATATTCCGCGTGGGTCTTCCTCGTGTCATAAGTTTATCTGAATTGCCAGCACTTTCGCATTTTTTCAAGTGCGCCTTTCCTAATTAGTTAGCATTGATACATTTCCCCATTTATCAATTCTCTCATATTTACATTTTTTCCTCTCTCACTGAAAACACGCATATCTGATCCAACTAAAACTGATGTACCAATTGTGATTTTGGATTTCAAAGCTGCACAACTGGAACTTTACTTACTTGAAGATTGAGAGGGCTCAAATGGTCCTGAAAATTTGGCTTCTACTGATAGGTTTTTCTGATTAGCGAACTTAGAAGAGATAAGCTGAAACTGTTTTATGTCATCGCATTTTTGTATGCAATTAATTTATCGCATATTCTTTCAAACACTAATCAGAAAAACAGTAGAAAATATCTGCTTTAATATTCATTCCATCAAAGCACGACCAGTGTACTTGATTAAACCATATTTCGACTGCACAAAGAAATGAAAAAGTGCATCGTCTCACCTTAATCAAATATAACCGAATAAAATTATAGGAAGATAACTGCTCTTGTCTTCAATGTTCATTATTATTTTGGAATTTACCTTTATCATCGGTAGTGGAAACTAAAATTGACGCGGAATTGTTGGTTCTTCGTTCCTCACTTCCGCTAGTGTTTCATGTATAATTATAGTTTAACTTTAATATTCTTACTATACGCACGTTCGCACGCTCACTATCTTTCGTTTAACATATGCGTATGTTTCTGGGTATAATGGTTAAGCAAATATTTACCTTTCGACATTTTTCTCTGCTCGCTCGTTGCTCTCGCTCTAGGAATTCCATGATCCGAATGTCCGTCCACTGCTGGGTCTAGTATTGGAGAGTCTGGTTTAGAGCCAATTAACTGCCAATTGAAATTGGTTCACCGATCGAATTTGTTTTAAGGCGAGCACAGCAGTTGTAGCACATAACGAAAACGAAAGATTACGGCCTAGCGCAACAACACACCCCGTAGCCATCATCTTCGCTTAACCCTCTCGCTTGATATTCGTCGGGGTCTCTGCGAGGCCCTTCACTTTCAGTCTATCGGCGGTTTTCAGAAACGTCGGCAGTTGTTCCTGGGAAACGTTGACCTCGCCGGCGTACATAAACTCTAGGATCGCCTGCAGGTGGCTGTAAGACACGTCCTTCAGGATGATGATAGGGTGTTTGGAAGGGTTTTCCTGTTTGAGAAAGAAAGACGAGAGTTTTCGTGAATGATGGGCGGGGCTGCCAGAAGCAACGGAGTTTGCTCTCAAATGGTGGGGGTTCTGGGTTCTTTATTTGTAAGGCGAAGAAGGTAATTTATTCATATCTGCGTGAGAATGAAAAGTGGGTTACCGTTGTACTTTATAAGTTTCGTGATTTGTGTTTCTATATTACAGTAATATCCCAATTTTATTACCCCCCTGGTGAATTTTGGGGTGTTTTATCACTCCATATGTGACAAAATTGGAAAAAAAATATTTCCAATTTTTTAATTCATTCCACAACTATGAATCATTTTATGCCTTGGAAAGGCCAAATGCGTGAACGGTACCCGTTATTTCTTGTCGAAATTGCTTACAGAATATTTCCCAGGTACTTAGAAGTCGTTCGTAATGAACTGCAGGCGGTGGAAGTTATTTCATGGAAATCAATGTTGTTTGTGATATTATTTACGAAAATAAAAAGAATAACTTTTTTTTTTGGGGTGACAAAATCGGGTCGAAAAAGTGATAAAATCGGGACGTGATAAAATCAGGGGTAGACAAAATTGGTGAGTGACAAAATCGGGTCAACACTATATTGTCAATTTAAAAAAAAAAATATTTTGTTTGCTGTTTTGGAACATTGTAGAAACAATATTTTTCGTCTAATCAAATCTAATTTATTGTTGAATTCAACGAATAAAATTATTAGCCGGGAACAATAATTATTTTTGTTGTTTTTATAAATAATATCATTGAGTTTAAAAAACATTTCATTGCGTGAAATCATCAACGTGCACTGCCCACACGAAGGGCGACCCGACCACGAGAAATGAGCGTTCTGGAGCAGACATACGATGGACCCCCACTGCGTGACGTCAAAATCGTCATCGTTGACATGAACGCTCAGGTAGGATAGGAGGGAAAAAATGTACAGACCGGTGATCGGACCGGATAGTCTGCATAACGCACGAAAGGCAACGGCCAGTATCCAGGTAAGCGCCAATCGCATATCTAAAATGCTGCAGGAAGCCCGATGCGTATCGAGAACCTGTAAGAATTCGCCAACAAATAGCGTAATAAATGCTCCGGACCACGGACGATGAGTGTCGATTGCATGGGAATTTTTCCGAAGTGAAGTTTTCTTCAACCTGTGCATCGAATATTAAAAAAAAAAAGCTTATCAAATGTGCTTATAAAATATAATTAATTTCAACATGCTTACTTTCTTAAATATGCAAAAAAAATTGAATAAAATTTAACTCTCGCTTAACTTTTCAAAAAGACCTAAGTAATATTTTTTTCATAAATTAATTTGAGTACTGCAATCAAAAGCTTTCATGTTGTTCTGTTGATTGCGCTATTCAAATTAATTCATGAAAAAAATGTTACTTAGGTCCTTTTGAAAAGATAAGCGTGAACTTTCACTTCCACTTCTCCAGACTTTCAATTCCGGCCGCGAGGCAAAACTTTTAAACTGCCGATCACTATAGACGAATCCGAGTAAAAATAAGAAGATGACACACGACGGTGTTTATTTTGACAGATCCTACAGCGCAGCATAGGAAGATCATTTTAAATTGCTTATAATAAATTCTAAGTAAAATCTGATTGATGTATGATACGGAAAAAGTTCCGAAGTTTCTGATAGAAACATTTTTGGAAAATATACAAAAAAAATGAGATAAGCTTCCAAATAAGTAATTTTCCGTATCGTACATCAATCAGATTTTAATTACATTTTGTCTAGAATTTTTTATAAGCATTTCAAAATGATCTTCCTATGCTACGCTGTAGGATCTGTCAAAGCTAACACCGTCGTGTGTCTTCTTCTTATTTTTACTTGGATTCGTCTATAGAACAGAAAGGTTCTTCGATTCGTATAATGGCTGACAGTTTGACAGTTGATTTCGGTTTACCGTATTTCTGTAATTCACTCGTCATTTTACATTTTGTTTGGTGATGTGCTTACCGTATTCAGTAATTGTTTATTTTTACCGTATGAAATGTATTTTTGCTACCGAACACGGTAAATTATTTTAGCTTTGCTTGGGACTAATGGAACGTACACACAGTCAAGCAGTTTGACGAACATTGACTCCGCCTCCAAGAAAACGCTTCGGTTGCTGCTTTGTTTGAACGTGTGTGAAGTTGTTCGAACAACCATTTGACAGTTGGCGGCTCGGTTGAAAAAAATTAAAACGGTTTGATTTTGGTTTGAGTAGTTGGGGGTTGAGTCAAGGTTCGCCGAACATGTTTGAGCATTTGTAGTGAAGTTTTACAAACCCCCATATATTTTTTGATGGTTGGTGCTCAAGTTGGCGCTTCGGTCGTTCGGGTGTGATATTGTTGGTCGAATAAATTTATTATTCGTGCCGCTGTTGGTAAAACTTGAAGGATGTTTGAACAAACGAGAGGTGGAGTCAATGTTAGTCAAACTGATTGACCGTGTGTACTTTCCATAACACTCATCATCAATGTACAAGTACTGGTGATCTCATTGTTAGGTCACACTGGCGCATGCCACGTCAGAATGCAAGTCAATGTAGGGAAGGGGAAGGAAATGATGCAATCACTCGCCCACTACAAGCCGAATATACCTCTGCACTTGCCACGAGTTCATGTGAAATTTGTTGGAATTTTTTGGGTTAGGTTCGAGGGGCAGAGGTTCGTCTTGGTTAACGAGCTGCTAATGTGACAGATAGGAGAAAGCAACTGATAGAATTTCTTATTGGATGTAGGAGGAAACGAGATTTTCCCGTTCATTTCCAATTCTAGCAGTTTCTACTAGAATAGTCAAGTTGAAGGTATAGTATAGAAATGGAAACGGTATGGAAGTCCATTTCCAGCTTTAGTGATTGCTAGAACATGAGAAATATAGAGAAAGATACAAAGTAGAAGAATGGAACGGACCTGAGATTGAACCTACTACCTCCTGCGTATGAGGCAGAAGTAGTAGCCATATGACTACCAAGCCCGTCTCCATTCTTGAAATGTGGGGTCGGAATCCGATTTAGTCAATTTTAAATAGAGTTACCGGAGGTAATATTGACATAGGCCATAGGATAAAATGTTAACTCATCACGCACATAAATCAATCATTGAGCGATAACACATCGTTTTGTAAGGAAATATTTATCACCGCAGCTTTAGAAAAGTGTATCGATTATTTTATTTATTCGGACTACGGCCGAAGTGGCCTGTGCGGTATATAAGAGCCTTCTCCATTCGGCTCGGTCCATGGCTACACGTCGCCAACCACGCAGTCTACGCAGGGTCCGCAAACAATTTTCCACCCGATCGATCCACCTTGCTCGCTGTGCACCTCGCCTTCTTGTGACCGTCGGATCGTTGTCGAGAATCATTTTCATCGGGTTACTGTCCGACATTCTGGCTACGTGCCCGGCCCACCGCAGTTGTCCGATTTTCGCGGTGTGAACGATGGATGGTTCTACCAGCAGCTCATGCAAAACGTGGTTCATTCGCCTCCTATGCCTCGCCAGTACGTACGATTTCCTGCCATGCTGCGTCTCCGAATTTCTCTGCTGGTATCGTTAACGGAGGTCAGCAGTGAGCCCAAGTGCACGAATTCTTCTACCACCTCGATTTCGTCACCGCCAATACAAACTCGTGGTGGGTGGCTTACGTTATCCTCTCTTGAGCCTCTTCCTATCATGTACTTTGTCTTCGACGTGTTGATGACTAGTCCAATCCGTTTAGCTTCGATTTTCAGTCTGATGTAGGCTTCCTCCATCCTCTCAAAGTTACGTGCCATAATATCAATGTCGTCGGCGAAACCAAGTAACTGGGTGGACTTCGTGAAAATTGTACCACTCGTGTCAATCCCTGCCCTTCGTATTACTCCCTCCGAAGCGATGTTGAATAGCAAACACGAGAGACCATCACCTTGCCGTAACCCTCTGCGCGTTTCAAACGGGACTCGAGAATACCCCTGAAACTCGAACTACGCACATCACCCGATCCATCGTCGCCTTGATCAACCGTGATCTGTGGTAGAGCGTTCACCCATAAATCCCGCCTGGTACTGCCCCACGAACTCTCTTGCAATTAGTGTTAGTCGGCGGCATAAAATTTGGGAGAGTACCTTGTAGGCGGCGTTCAGCAATGTGATTGCGAGGTAGTTGCTACAATCTAGCTTATCGCCTTTCATTCTTTATTGTTTGATTCATCAACAGACAACTTAGGTCCTAATGATGCTTATCCTAATCAATACTAATAAAAGTATCTTCTTCTTCTCTTCTATATACATAAAAATGAATTTCTGTCTGTCTGACCCTTATAGACTCGGAAACTACTGAACCGATCGGCGTGAAATTTTGTATGCAGAGGTTTTTGGCACATAACATATGGGTAACTCGGGCTCAAAAAGCTGTACCCAAGTACAGATTCAAAGGTGGTATAGAGAACATCGTAACGTCAAAGGCATTATACCAGTTCACATTCGAAACACGGAAAAAAATATAGTAAACACAACCAAACCTTACACGGTTAGATGACTTTGCCCATTAATGGGTACTGTTTTTTGTTGATATTATTTCCACCGTGAAAAAGTCACTCATTTTGAACTTGAGGAACGTACACTTCTTAGTTGCTACACCGTGATTGACCAGAACAATGGTAATAGACTAGACTTTCAATGGTCAATTATGACGCCAGCCACGTCCTTAAGGTAATCGGGGATGGGGAGGAATGTTGATGCAATTACTCGCCCCACTGCAAGCCAAGAACATCTTTGCACTTGCCAAGTTTCATGCGGAATTTGATTGGAATTAGGAGGTTAGGTTCTATGGCAGAGAATCGTTTTGGTGAATGAATTGCCGATGTGAAAGGAAAGAAATGATTATATATTCTTATTGATATGCAGGAAACGTGCTTTTCCGTTCATTTTCAATTCTAACAGAATGATAGAACAGCTCTTAAAGGAATAGTTAGACGATGGAAACGGTATGGGACTCCATTTTCAGTTCTAACGATTGCAAGAACTTGAGAAGTATATAGAAAGATGCAAAGTGGGAAGATAATGGAACGGGCCTGGGATTGAACCCACGACCTCCTGCGTATGAGACAGATGCGGTAGCCATATGACCACCAAGCATCATTATTCCCACCGTGAAAAATCCAACAAACAATTAAAGCTGAATAAGCTAGTTTTTTAGCTGAAGAAAACTATTTTTGGCTATATAAGCGCTTCACTCACCTTCAATGTTTGTTGGGAAGTCACCCATTCTACTTTGAAAATTTTGGTTGATTTAGTGTGATCATTACAAAATTAGGTTTGAAACAACAATTAATGTGAGTTAAATTTTGTCAGTAAATTTGCATTATTATTCAGAAGCATAATCAGAACATACATACGATATCCAATTTTTTTGCCAAAGCGTAATTTCAAAGATAAATTTCAAATACAATGAGAAGCAGCAAGCCATCGAATCCTTCCCTTCCAATGAGCTTGACAGAGAAAGATAATCACGTCAGACGTCAACTGAAAGCAGTTGTTTTGTTTTGGTGCAGTGATGGTAAACGTTTAGGAATAAATTAAATTAAGTTACGATAATTGAAAAAAAAAATATGTTTTTGAAGTGAAATACACATGTGCACATGTTTTAAATATTGGATATTTCAAGCGACAAGCGACCAGTGTCGGCAACCGACCACCTCCCCCTACACATTTTGGACACCCTCATTTTAGTCTGTTCAAAGATGAATTTTCAATTTAACCAGGTCATTTAAGCTAAAGCAAAGTCTTATCTTTTGATTGGGATGCTTGAATGAGAATATTGCATCGATTTAAATTCACAATTTCTACATGAACTGATTGTGTTCGTTCTGAGATTTTCAACGATACATATATGGTTTGAAGCGTAACGCATTATAACGCTTGTCTTTTTGAACAAATGATTTCATTTAAATTTCATCCAAGTATCGTTATTTTCGCACAGGAAACTAGTCAAACATATGCGCAGCAATATATCCTTCATGAAGACAATGCTGGATTAGCAGCGGCATTGATTTTAGCTCAGAAATCAAAAAATGTCGCCGGAAGGGTCCAAAATATGTAGGGGTTGAAATCAAGTTGATTATCCTATTTTGCTTAATGGAAGCCTAATTTTGTAAAATTAATCTTGTGTGATGTCATTGGGCCAAAATGTGGTATGCTCCATGTATGTGACATTGGGCCAAGTACAATAAAGTTCAGCGGTGACGATGCAATGATTCAATCGTTCATTAAACATAATTGCCTACATTACGGCTCTTATCAACTATATATGGCAAATCAAAGAAAGGCTTGGCCCAATCTCACCCCTTTTCAGCGTGCATTGCTCGTTGCCAAGAAAAACCAGAACCGCTATATAAATATTCATAAAATTCGATAAAATAACAACAGATTATCGTAACATGATAACCAGGTATCCATCGATCTTAAAACTAGTTATGTAATAGATTTGTGGGGCATTACTGACACTATTTTAATACGGTTTCATTCGATCAATAATTTTACATTCAAATTCCAAGCATTATGGTACGAGCACAATTAGTTCTTGGAATTTGTTTTGTGATTTCCTAGACGTGAATTTTCATATAATTTCGAACCGTTTGAAGTTTTCATCAAATTCGTAACAGAAGCTGAGATATAATGAGTTGAAACATTTTTCGTTTTTGGGCCAATCTTACCCCCTAGGCCCAATGTCACCCCGAACGACGGTACCTTAAAATGAATGAGATTGATATGGTAGTATATTTGAATATTTGCTTCATTGAGAAAAAAAAGTGACACGACTGCGTACCGCATACAAAATGATGAGACTCAATTTTTGGGTTAATTTATTTGTCTGTGCAGGACTTAACTTTTATACCACTTTTTAGTTCCGTGTCGCTTTTCTCATGTGACAGAACGATGTTCCCCATACCAGTTATACAACTTTGGCGAGAAGCAAAGGGGGTCAACTTTTTGCTTCGGTTTCTCTTCGGAGTTACACTTATGTTATGTGTTTCTGGGGCCGGAGAAGGTTCTTAAGATGGTTTGAGACCCCTCCCCTTTTTGGAAAGGGGGGCTCCCATACAAATGAACCAGCAATTTCTGCATGACTCGAGAACTAATCAGACAATAGATCAATTTTAGACGAAACAAAGTTCGTCGGGTCTGCTAATTTATGATAAAATCATCGTTAATTATGAAACATGGCAGAATAAGCCCTTGTAAAATTACGACGAATCGTCTTTCGAATGCCCGCTGTAGACCCACCATCGCTCCACGTTGTCCGTAATTCGTTCTTCAAAAAGGTTGTAACAAGCCCCACGTTACAATCAACATGTAACAATTAACAAATTAAAATAATGCACGTTCTCTCCTGGTGCCCTGAGAGAGACGGCTAGGTGGTGCCCACTACGGGAAATGACGAGGTTTCATATGAGATTTTGGTCCATCAGCCAAATCCCGCAGATATATTTTTATTGCGCATCGCGCTTTTTGTCTACAGCAATTAGTTTGCTGTATTCATAGCTAAGCCTTTGTGTAGGATTCTTATCCTATTTGGGCACCCCGAATCAATTAATGCCATTTGGCATCCACGATTCGATGTCTGTGTCTGGATCAAACTTGGGACAAATCAAAACTAAACATTTTATTGCCTATTTTCAGGCTTCTCTTTTGAGTCCAGACACAGAACCAACAAATAAAACAGACACAATATAGCACAAACGATACAGACTCGATCGAATATTTACAATCATTCGAACTTAATAAACCCAACCGTAACACAACCTTATCCAACAGCACAGATTTTTTCATGAATCGAAGAACCGATTCTTGAAAAAATCTTAAGTCAGCTAGTGACGAAAAATCTGACTAGAGGACTAACAGACTGGAAACTTAACCTAAGCCACAAATCTCAAAAACTAAATCTATTCTAAATCTTAATAACGGTAGCAAATCCTACCAAAAGTTGCCTGAACGCCAACGAGTCTTGGCAAATTGTCCTATAATCAGATTCTTTACTACACTTAACTAACTCTGTTGATCCTACAATTAAATTGGATTACAAATGATTCTCGCGAAAAATCAAATGAATCCCACACTAAACAATCAAATCGATACTTGTCGTAATCTCAAATCTGCATTCGTATCATTGTGGGTTTTTTAGCTGGGCGCCAGTGTAACAGGCCCCACGTTACAATTATTTTATAACAACATAAAGATTAACTATCAACATGTAACAATTAACAAATTAAAATAATGCACGTTCTCTCCTGGTGCCCTGAGAGAGACGGCTAGGTGGTGCCCACTACGGGAAATGACGAGGTTTCATATGAGATTTTGGTCCATCAGTCAAATCCCGCATGTATATTTTTATTGCGTATTGCGCTTTTTGTCTACAGCAATTAGTTTGCTGTATTCATAGCTGAGCCTTTGTGTAGGATTCTTATCCTATTTGGGCACCCCGAATCAATTAATGCCATTTGGCATCCACGATTCGATGTCTGTGTCTGGAACAAATCACAACTAAACATTTTATTGCCTATTTTCAGGCTTCTCTTTTGAGTCCAGACACAGAACCAACAAATAAAACAGACACAATATAGCACAAACGATACAGACTCGATCGAATATTTACAACCATTCGAACTTAATAAACCCAACCGTAACAAGGTATCTTCAGCATTCCGTTATTTCGCAGTGCCCTAGGTCGAACGTTCAAGTTTACTGATTCCAGAATTTCAGGTCAGTCGATTCTGCCTTGAAGCGTATCAGCAACGACCATGGCCCGTTCAATGTGCCTCCGCAATTGTAGGCTTTCAAGATTAATTAATTGACAACGGCTGCTATAACTTGGTAACCGGAATGGGTTTCGCCATGGAAGCAACCGAAGAGCAAAACGAATGAAGCGGCGTTGAACAGATTCAATTCTTACTGATCCGTTCTGGTAATTAGGATGCCATACAGCGGAACAATATTCCAGCGTAGATCGAACCAGCAAACAGTACAGTGATTTCAAGCAATAAACATCGGTGAAACCCTTGGCGACGCGAAAGATGAATCCTAATGTTCTAGAAGCCTTCTCAATCACGTAAGAGACATGATGCTTGAATGTTAGCTGCGTATCTAGAATAACACCAAGATCCTTTATACAGTTCACACGTTGCATCACAATTCCATTGAGCTCGTAGTTGTAAATTATTGGCTGATGTACACGAGTGAAAGAGATCACGGAACATTTGCTAGGATTGACAACCATCCGGTTCAATGTGCACCAAGCCGCAAATGAATTAATATCTTGTTATAGGTCCATTGCGTCAGAGATAGACCGAATTAGTGCATAGAGCTTCATATCATCCGCATACGATAGTCGCGGTCCTCGAAGCACATTGTTTACATCGTTGAAATACAAGAGGAATATCAAGGGGCCAAGATGGCTTCCCTGAGGAATGCCTGAGGTTGCCAAAAATTCAGTGGACTGAGAATTGCCTACCATGACAGACAGTCTCCGCCCGGTGAGATATGAATGGAACCAGCGCAAAAGATAACCAGCAATGCCAAGTCTTTCCAATTTCGTACCCATGATAATTTTATTAAAAGCTGCAGATAGGTCCATAAAGACAACGTCCGTTTGTGCTTTCTGCACAAAGCTGTCGGTAATGCTCGAAGTTAGGCACAAAAGATTAGTGGTCGTAGATCTGCATGAGATGAACCCATGTTGATCGGCACTCAGATGTTGCTTACAGTGAGATATTAGTGGTTCTGTTATAACTAGCTCGAATAATTTGGATGCAGCGCACAAAGATGAGATGCCGCGATAATTGTTGACATCTTTTCGATCGCCCTTCTTGTACACGGGAAACATTGTAGCGGTTTTCCACACGGACGGAAAAAGTCCACTGGATAGCGATTTCTTGAAAATCAGTTGAAAGGGAGCGAGCAGAAGTTCGATGTGCCTTTTCAAGAACGCAGACGGAATGCCATCCGGACCTGGACTCATGGATGATTTTAACTGCAGGAACGTTGTTAGCAGCCTCAGCGATTGTGACATCAGAGATGACTTCGTTACAATAGGTGCTCACAAACTTGTCGGCAAATAGCTGACAGGATTGGATTGGGGTGTAGTGGCCACTTCCTCGTCCAGAGTCATTGTTGTAGGAAGCCCAGCTTGTTTCCTTTGTTCATTTATGTACTTCCAGAACGAAAAAACTGTACTTCCAGGAAAAATCGTCACGCAGAGAAGTACAATCAGAAGAATACTTGCCTGTGCAAGCGTGGTGGAAGCCCCCTTTTCTACCACCAATCTCAGACCCAGACGGCTATGATGATCGGAGGCAGCAGAGAGCGGGACTAGATTGGGGCGATCAGGGGCTTCCAACAAGCTTTCTATTGTGCGTCTGGGTGATGCGGAGTCTTCAGGAGAGGTGATTTGGCATCGTACGGAAGGACGTTGGGCGGTTTCGCAGTGGTTTTCAATCAACATGCCGGATCCTGTCCGGAAGTGGGGGTCAGAAACTGGGAGGCGTTCGGGTCTGGAGATATGACGACAGACGGCGTGTTCACACGGGGCATCCATAGGTTTTTTGAGAGGTCCTCAAACTCTCGGAAAAATATTCCTGTCGGCCAGGTGCAGAGTAGAAATATTTCACAGTCAATGCAGTGAAAAACATGGATCTCAGTATAATCTGCAGTCGCCTTCATCGCCGCCGTGGTGAGTGCGACTGGGTGCAGCCGAAAAATCATTTCCAGCACCGACAATTCAATTTCGCATTCAGGCTGCTCAGTTCGCGCCTTACCGTATGACTGTGAGTGGCCCATTTAAACGCGTGGTGAATTTTTTCAATTTGCTGGGTGAATGTGTACATTTTGCTGTGGTAAATTTCATCTTCGCGGCGCAGTGGGTGATGTGAGTTCTGTTGTTTACTTTTCTGCCTCTCCGGGAATGTGAGGTTGATTTCAAAGCAGGAAGAGAATAAAAACATGATATAAAAAACATCACCTTCATCCAGTGCTGCCGAATATTTACAACCCTGGCCAGGTGTCTGGGCTGAGTGCGACTTCCTTTAGTCTTACGGCTAATCGGACCTTGAACGAAACGAAGCTCATTCTGCTGGTATCGGCACCTTTCTTCACTAGCGGAATAACCTTAACGGGATCTTCGCACTGGACCAACCTGAGCGTTCCTGTCGCCGATAACGATTTGGAGGTCGCGCAGTGGGTATCCATCGTAAGTCTGCTCTAGCTGTGCATAGAACGCTTCTTTCTCGTCGTCGGGTCACCCTTCGTGTGGGCAGTGCACGTTGATGATGCTATAGTTGAAGAAACGGCTTTTCATCATCAGCTTGCACATCTTTGCGTTCCTTGGCTGCCGGTCAATCACGCGTTGGCGCATCTTGCCCAGCACTATGGAGCCGGTTCCCAGCTCGTTGGTGGTGCCACAGCTTTGGTTCGATGCCCGCTTTTCCACACTTTCTGTCCTGTCCAGCAGATTTCCTACAGCGCTACGACGTCGAAGTTGCGGGGATGTAATTCATCGTAGATTATCATGTCGCAACCTGCGAAGCCTAGCGACTTGCAGTTTCAATCTTGACCCTTTATTCGTCGCCTAGGTCGTTGCCGATTGTATCGAGTCGTATTATCTTCTATGTTGTTTGTAATGGTTGTTTTTATGGGCGGTTTATTGGGCCTGCGCAAACCTCCTGTCTCGCCGGAGGGTCGTCGTGTCAGGTCTGTTTAGCGTCCCACTTAGCATCAGAACTTGGACTTGTGCGCTTTGAGTGGCACACGGTCGCTTTGGCGGAGCCTACTTGCAGATACATGCAGCTTTTCATAAACCTATCGATATGATGACTGATTTGGATGTTCAGCTATTTATTTCTCACATAAGTTCTACGTTGTGTATTCTTGATTCAGTAATTGTGATGTATTTAATGTAGATGTTGTTGGAAACAATAGTAGCCAATAATTAATATGACGTTAGCTATAAAATAAAAATTGTTCATTCATTATCAAACCACAAACCACTACAGACGTGTTTCATTATCACTCTGAGTTTATCAGGTTATGTGGCCCAGACACTGATCTTGCATTACAAGACGATTTGAAGTTCTGGAAGCAATTATCAAAAGCTCATACAAATTTTTCACCTGAACGGATTTCAAAATGGATGTTGAAGACAAGAAATGGCTTTTCAATGGAACCAATATTGATAATTGGATGTTCCGGATGAAGATTTTGTTAGAAGAGCGGAATTTGATAGATTGTGTGGAACGGTCAATTAACGATGAACCTTTTGCAAGAATTTTGGAAACCGATACTGAGGAAGTTCGCAAAGAAAAGACTGCAAAGCGCGAAGAGTGGCTTCAGAAGGATCGGAAGTGCAAGTCTGCAATTGTGCACAGGATCGCTGAAAGTCATCTGGAATATGTTAAGGATAAACTTACTGCCAAGCATATGTGGGATACGCTCATGAAGGTATTTCAACGCAAAGGTTTTGGCAGTCAAATTTTCTTAAGGAGGAAGCTTTTAACGATGAAGTTGTCTGACGGAGTTGACATACAAAGTCATTTTCTAGATTTCGACAAGTTGTTGCGTGATCTGAAAGCAAGCGGAGCGAAGATTGACGAGCAAGATGCAATTTGTTACCTTTTGTTAACGTTATCGTCATCATACGAGGCGCTAGTCATGGCACTGGATACAGTGGAGCCGGAACGTTTGACCTTGGAATTCGTACGTACACGTCTGCTAGATGAAGAAACTAGGCGAGCGAATAAGAATGCAAGTGAAGCTTCAGGAAATACAGAATCGGCTTTCGTTAGCAAGAGATGGAATTTCAAGTGCTACAACTGTGGTAAAACAGGCCATAAGCGATCAGAATGTAAAGAAAAGTCAACGGATGAGAGGAATCGTAATCAAGTTTATAGACCAAACAATCGACGACAGAGATTTGAGACCAGAGGCAAAGCAAATGTAGGTATTGAAGAAGATATTGCATTTTTGGCGACTTGTGATGAAGAAGCATAGATTGTCGGAAGCATTGGAGAATGTAAGCGAATTGAGTGGTACGTGGACTCCGGTGCATCAAATCATATGTTGAACTCAGAATCACATTTTGAAGAAATGTACAAGCTGCCAGAAACTGTCCGTATTGCTGTAGCGAAAAGTGGTGAAACCATGGAAACAAATATGGCAGGGACTGTACGAGTTGAAATGTTGGTCAACGAAAAACGACTGAAAGCAAAAATAGATGGAGTATTATATGTTCCCAAGCTGAGTTGCAATTTATTTTCTGTAAGACGATAGAGCAAGAAGGAATGAAAGTCACCTTTATTAACGGCAAGGTAGTGATTAAGAAAGATAATCGAGTTGTTGCATCTGGAAGAAGAGGAAAATCTTTGTACAAGCTGGACGTTTGTCTTGAAAATAGCGAGGATAAAGCTATGGTGGCAAGAACTGATGACTTTGTACTTTGGCCTAGACGTTTCGGCCATGTTTGGGAAGGTAATCTTCGGAAGTTGTGGAAGCATGACATGGTGAAAACTAAAGCAAATCATCTGAGCAATCCAAGTAATGATATTTGTGAAGTTTGAATTGTTGGAAAGCAGACAACGAAACCGTTCGAAGAGGTGCATGAAGTGAAATCTCGAAGGCCACTAGAACTCATTCACACTGATGTTTAGGGTCCGTTTGTTCCTCATACTTGGAATCAGAAGCGTTACTTTGTTACCTTTTCGGACGACTATACGCACTTTACGGTGGTGTACCTGCTGCAATCGAAGGATGAGGTGCTAGAACACTTTATGGACTACGAAGCAAAAGTCACAACTTATTTTGGAACCAAAATTGCAAGACTACGATGCGATAACGGAGGAGAATATAAGAGTACCGATTTTCAAAAGCACTGTCGGCAGAGATGTATTTCAATGGAGTACACTGTTCCCTACAATCCACAGCAAAATGGAGTAGCTGAACGGATGAACCGGACTTTGTTAGACAAATCAAGATCGCTAATATTGGATGCCAAGATGCCAAAAATGATGTGGGGAGAAGCTGTTTTAACTGCAGCCTATCTTGGAAATCGTTGCCCAATAGTGGCGTTGCAAGATTTCAAGACTCCGTATGAAATGTGGTATCAACGAAAGCCAGATGTGGATAATTTGCGAGTTTTTGGACCAATCGCTTTTACGCATATACCAAAGCAGCAACGAGGAGAACTGGATGCAAGATCTGAAAAACATTTAATGGTTGGATACGCAAACAATGGCTATCGTATTTGGAATGCTGAGAAAAGGAAAATTTTCATATGTCGAGACGTCGTTTTTGATGAGACTTGTGTTATCAACTCCGAAACATCAAACAAAGAGTATTACCAATGCAGATTATGTCAAGAATTTTGAAGAGCAATTATCTAATGATGAAGTTAATGACAATATACAACAAGATTCTCAAGCGGAGCCATATGATGTAGAAGAAGATGAACTTGAATCAACATTATTTGAAAAGTGTCCCAATGATATTCCTGAGGTAGAATCAAGACCGAAGCGTTCGATTACAGTACCATCCTGGTATAAAGACTTTCAAATGTCGTTATTGGCTGAAGAGGAAATCGCATGGGCGTTAAGTACAGAAGCGTTCGTGGAAGATCTTCCTAGCAATGTTAATGACTTGAAAAATCGTGATGATAGGGACCGTTGGAAGGAAGCAATGGATGATGAAATGGTATCGTTGCGCAAAGCAAACACGTGGGAGCTTGTTCCAAGACCGGCGAATAAGAATATAGTCGATAGCAAATGGGTATTTCGAGTCAAGCGAGATGAGAATGGAAACATCAATCGATATAAAGCTCGTCTGGTGGCGAAGGGCTACTCACAGCGAAAAGATTTTGATTACAGCGAGACGTTTGCACCTGTAGCTCGGATAGCAACAACCCGAATCCTGTTAGCAGTTGCAAATCAAAATAATTACCATATCCATCAAATGGACGTTACAACAGCTTTCTTGAACGGAGAACTAAAAGAAGAAATTTTCATGAATCAACCAGATGGTTATGCAGCCGATAGAAACCTAGTATGTCGCTTGAAGAAATCCTTATACGGACTAAAGCAAGCACCGAGAAGTTGGAACGAAGCTTTTCATTCTTTTGTGATGAAGCTAGGATTCAAACGTTCAAACTATGATAGCTGTCTATATTTCAAAATTATTGACAATAATGTTATTTGCTTACTGCTGTATGTGGATGATATATTGCTCGTATCAAACAATCTTGGGCTTGTTCAACAAATCAAGAATCAAATGTTCAAACGTTTTGACATGAAAGATATGGGAGAAGTAAAGCATTTTCTTGGACTAAAGATCGAGCGGGATATGAAGACAGGTTGTATGAAAATTAGTCAACCTAAATATGTTTCAAATATGCTACAAAGATTTGGAATGACAAAGTGTAATCCTGTTTCCACACCCTTAGAAGCCAATATCAAGTTAGAACAGAATAAAACCAACCAAGTGACGAAATCCCCATTCAAGAAACTCCTTGGTTGCCTGACATATTTGACCATTTCATCTAGACCAGATATTTGTACGGCGATGAATTTCTTTAGCCGTTTCCAAGCAAAGCCTTCGGATGTTCACTGGACACACGAATACTGAGGTATTTGAAAGGAACACAAGATTTTGGATTAATGTATCAGCGAAATCGTAGTTCATCACCACTGATTGGATACGCAGACGCAGACTGGGGAAGTAGAGAAGATGGCAGGCGATCAATTTCCGGATACGTCTTTCAAGTTCACGGATCAACGGTATCATGGTCAACAAAGAAGCAAAACTCAGTTGCTTTGTCTTCAACAGAAGCTGAGTATGTATCAATCAGCGAAGCTGCCTGTGAAGCTATATGGATTCGAAACTTACTGACGGAATTCGGATTTCAGCTGAATGAACCAACGGTACTGTTTGAAGACAACCAGTCATGCATTCGTGTAGCTGAGGAACCTCGAAACCATAAGCGGCTAAAACATATAGACATACGGTATAATTTTATTCGTGATTGCGTTCAGAAAAAAATATTGCGTCCAATATACATTTGTTCTAAGGAGCAAGTGGCAGATATTTATTTTCACCAAAGGACTAACTAAGGTTCCATTTCAACACTTACGTGACAAACTCGGATTATTCGATTGAGAGGGGATGTTGGAAACAATCGAAGATCATAGTAGCCAATAATTAATATGACGTTAGCTATAAAATAAAAATTGTTCATTCATTATCAAACCACAAACCACTACAGACGTGTTTCATTATCACTCTGAGTTTATCAGATGTTATCGATATATGTTGTTGTGCTATAAATAGTTTATAAGGGTTGTCCGACATTTCGCGGTAGAACATTCCGCGGTGAACCATTTTGCGGTTTGTATACCATTTTGCGGAAATCTGTTTCGCGGTATATGCAATTTGGCGGTATTCTGTTTCGCAGTAAATATATAATTTCGCGGTTCTCCGTTGCGCGGTATTTAGACTTAAGCTTACTTTTCTAACTTTTTTGTAAGATATGGTCTTTTGGTAGAACTCAGAAGTTGGAATGACTGAAAATTATGTTTAACGCTAAATGTATCTTCCTTAAATGTTAGCCGGTGTTAGACGAAATGTCATGTGCTGCGTTCTTTAAATGTTCCCATTTGCCCGATATAAAGCGTAGTATGTTGTTTTGCTTCCTTCAAATGTTTGCATTTTCCTAGTTTTCCTATTATTCATAGTATTCCTTCCACTAAGTGTTTGCATTTGTCCGGAATAAAGCAAAATGTATTGTTAATGTTCGCATTTTCTCGGTATAAGGCACAATGTGATGTTCTGTCTTCTTCGAATGTTCGCATTTGCCCAGTATAAGGCAAAATGTGTTGTTTTGTCTTCTTTAAAGGTTTGTATCTGTTCCTTCTAACATCTTTCAGAGGACATAAATAGTAGACTTCCTTGGCATAGTATAGCCATTGTGATCACCACAAAAGATACATAATTCATGAAATAGCAGCCTTTAAAAAAAGCTTTAAATGAATCTATGGTTTGATTTCCCAAAATTAAATAGGTGGGAAAATCAACAAAAATTACGGTATGCGTAGTAATTATCTTTGTTTAAGAGTTACCTATGCCAATGGGGCAGCGATCTGATGCGACCCACATATTGCTCAAAAGCAATAATATATATTGTCATGTGGGAACTACTCACCTCCAGCAGAGACTTGAAATAAGGACTACAAGCGGATAGCACCATCTTGTGCGCTTTGCACGTCTGCCCTTCGCATGCCAGTGTTACCTAAAAGATCAAAACAAACAAATATATTATGCATCCTCTCTTATTTTACTACTTGTACAGTGTACTGACATCTGTGAAACTCTTCTCGTTCCGAAGGTGCCGGAACGAAGTCACCATGTTAGTTTGAAAGTCATTCCATTTGAGGAAGTACTGTTGCTGATCGGCCATGGCTTCCGAAGCGTTCTGTGGTCTAGTTTAATCAATTGGTGATGGATTCGCTAGAATACGGCCAACAATTTGTTGGTGGTTCGAAACGTACTTGTGAGAAGGATCGAAACCGGCTCCCACTAACTGCTGGCGACCAGGAAAGAAAACCAAAGGAAAACAAAAATAAAAGAAAACCTGAAATAAGAAAAAGTTGGTTAGAGTCATTGTGGCTAGAGTAACAAATTAATTTAAAACACAAGGTATTATCTAACAAATAGAATGGAAGTCTGATCCAGAACGGGCACAAAAACTGACCTAAAGCTTAGTGTCAAAATGTTTAAAAACAACTGTTTCCCACGTAACCCTTCTTTTGCAGCGATAATTCGCATGAAAGTTTGTCTATCAAAAGACGATGTGCTCAACACCAACACTTAGTCAAAGATTCGAAGGTTGAAACCTATGGATGGAGCCAAGCCATCATCCATCAGTAGTAGCCACTTAGAAAGTTTACAGCGGAAAAGAACAACAGTAATAACATCAAACCCCAATCCAATTTTTGATGGAAGAAGATACACATTCACAGCCAAGATGAAGAGAGAATTTTTCAAGTTCTTCAATGCACAATGACGCGATATCTTGACACTCCGTGCTGCTCTTTCTCACCATTCTCATAATACTCTTGTGATATTATAATATGACTCTCACAATCACTTCTCCTTCAAATGCACGCAGTCAGTTTTATAGCACTTTAGCCAATAACAATATACATTTTTCGTTCGACTGCTTATACCCTATTCAATGCAGCAACGCTAGCCAAGTATGACAACTTCCAACGCAAAGCTATCTCATTTACCTTCGATTACTTTTTCTTCGGCTCTCTTATTACCGTCCGTCGGAAGCGATAGAATCTCGCGAGTTTTGTTTATGATGGACGAAGCGAAACATGAAGGATGTAGGTATTGTGTAATGCGTTTTCGTTGGCTTCTCTTGGACACGATGCCAGCGCTGCCAGACACGACTCTCAGTAGCCTCAATGTCGTTTATCGCTGCACCAACACTGCATTTAATTGTAAAGAGGGAGTGCTAAATAGCTTAACTTAAGTTCAGTGGAGAGTTAGCTAGCACTCCCTCTTTACAATTAAATACAGTGTTGATTAATTATTAAAGATTTTCAGTATGCTACACATACCTTATGCAAAGAATATTGATTTCCCTTAATTGTGGACCCAAATTTGTAACTCCAATTATAAGTAACGTCATCTTATACCAAGAACGTATGCCTAAGTGTTAGGTTACACTCGATTTCGATAACCCGAACTTATTCTAAAAGGCTTTCTCTGTTATCTTCGATGGAAAATATAACATCGAAAAGAAAGGAAAACTTGTTATTCGCCTTAATAAACAAAATATGAGGAGGTCCTTCCTAGCTTGGTTGGAGAAACAAAATATGGCGTATTGTATAGCTGTTATATAGCTATAGCTGTTGTTAATATGAATTAAAATATAATAAAATAATGTAAATGAAGAGTAAAGACAAGAGTCTGGCAACTCTTTCATATATGTACGTATTGAAAAGTTTAGCAAAATACCAACAAATGCTTCGAAGGTGTGTTGAATTTTACATCCAAGGTCTATGCTGAAAATATTTTCGAGAAATTGCAAGCAATGATCCTCTAAAGGTCTATCAACGATCATCACGACATTATGTTAATCAACATTATCTCCTCCAAACAGAGGGAAACTCACAGCGATCAGAAAAGCATGAACATACATTCTCCATTTTCATCCCTATTCCGAATGGCAAGCACCAGCATCATCTTCCTTGTCCTCTCGTCGTCGTGTATCCTGTGCGTTTCACACTAGATCGGGTGGGTGATACAGATTCATAATCAGAGAAAAAATCTGAGAGAAAAAACCAAAACACTTGAACTGCTAAGCAGTTGAAGGTGATGAATAAAAAATTGTTCGTGGAGAGGACTGCAATGAGCAGTCTACATCAGGGTGTTCCAATAGAAAACTGCATCCTGCAGAAAACGATACAAAAACTATATCAGCTAATACCTATTATAGATAGTGGAATATATAGATGAGCGAAGATAAATCCTCTGTCTCCAAACGAACTGTCAAACGTGTCTCCAAACGAGCATGACGTCACGATTGCAATGGAAATGTTAAGGGCTGTGACGTCATATGCGCGCGGGCACGGTCAAAAAAATCGACTCAGCCATGCTTTCGCTCATCTATAGATTCTACTATCTATAATACCTATTGTACAAATTTCGTCTAGACCTAGCGAGACTAATCCAGTCTTTGTTTACAAACATTTCCACATACTCTTAAATAAAACCGTCAGATGGAGTAATCTAACTGCACATGACTACAGAGAGGCATTGTCGAAACAAATAATCCACTTTTGAATGAAATGATGAATCATCCCATTTACAAATATATCTAAAGCATGTAAAAATTTTTGGAGTCGAAAATGTTGTAAACAAAACGACCCGTAACATTAAGATATGTAGCTAAGATGGCCGCCGAATCGTTAAGGCAATCTAAACATAACCCATACCTTGAGTGGTAAAGCAGGTAAAGCACTTTACGTATACTGTATCTTGTCAACCTCAGCGTATTTCACAAAGAGATAGAGACAAAGTCCGATTCAGAACATTTTTGGTGCACCCTAATCCACCTCCATAAAGCCATCAGTGCCGCAGCTCGCTTCCATAACCTGACTCCCGATATGGCTGATGATGGCGAGATTTTTTCCAAGGCGATATACAGAACGTAAACATCGCGTAGAAAAATCAACAAATTTCGGACCGAAAACACACCATTTCCATCCGTTGAACAATTTACCTGTTCGGAAAATAGAAGCGAACGCTTTTTCGTCACTTTTGCACCGTTATTTGCTGTTTAATTTTCACTGGAATTCAGACGACGACGATCACTATTGCAAGGCGAGAAACTAATAAGCAATCTTTCACTCACAAATGAAAAAAAAGTCTTCTCACGTCTGGGGACTGATGACGATGACTTCACAACTGATGTGCATCAACATCAATGATAATTATGGCATCTCAGATTTATGGCACGAGAGAATGCTCTTTTTTACACTCTAACTTTCATCTACTCAGAGTAAAATCAGCAGTGATTCAAATCGTTCGGGGCTGTCAGTTTGACCACACAGAAAAAAATTTCATGGTAACAATTACTATTTTGTAGACCACGCCATGTTCGGTTTTTTAGTTGGGCCAACTGACAGCCATTTGAACACGTGTATTTCGACTTGAACATCATAAATGATGTCCAATGACGCCCAATCCCGTTTTCCGTGTTTACATTGAATTTTGACATACGGTTGCTTTTTAGTTGGGCCATGGCCCAACCAGCGGAGGCCCAATTAAAAAGTGACCCAAGTATTCAATTCCCAACCAGCGAATCCCGACCAGGAACTAATAACCAACCAGGTCCAACCAACTAATCAACCATTCCAGCATGCAACCAATCAAGCAACCAACCAATAATTAAACTAACCACCCAATCAGCCATTCAAGCAACCAACAAAACAACTAATCAACTAACCAGCCGACCAACCAATCAATCAACCAATCAAGCAATCAATCAACTAAATAACCAACCGACCAACTAATCAAGCAACCAATCAATCAACCAGTCAAGCAACCTACCAACCAATCAAGCAACCAACCAACTAATCAACCAATCAAGCAACTAACATAACAACTATCCAGCCGATCAACCAATCAAGAAACCAATCAATCAGCCAGTCAAGCAACCAATCAACTAATCAACCAATCAAGCAACCAACCAACAATCAAGCAATCAACCAACTAATAAACCAATCAACTAAATAACCAACCAATCAAGCAAGCAATCAATCAACCAACCAACTAATCAATCAAACAAGCAACCAACTAACAAATCAAGCAGCAACCAACCAATGAATCATTTAATCAACCAACCATCAAAGCAACCAACAAAACAACTAATCAACTAATTAGCCGACCAACCATTCAAACAACCAGTAGAGCAACCAATCAACCAAATACCAACCAATTAAGCTACCAACCGACTAATCCAGCAATCAGCCATTCAAGCAAGCTACCAATCAACCAAGCAATCAAGCAACCAACCAACTAATTAACCAACCAAGCAACCAACAAAACCACATCAACTAACCAACCGACCAACCAATCAATCAATCAGTCAAGCAACCAATCAACCAAAGTACCAACCAATCAAGCAATTAACCAACAATGAAACAACCTACCAATCAACCATTCTACAAACTAGCAAATCAAGCAACCAACCAACCAATAACCAATCAAGCATCCAATCAACTAAATAACCAACCACTCAACTAACCAACCAATCCAGCAACCAACCAATCAAGCAAGCTACCAATCAACTTATTAACCAATCAACCAAGCAACCAAAAAACAACTATTCAAACAACGAGCCGACTAACCAATCAAGCAACCAATCCATTAACCATTCAAGCAAGCTACCAATCAACCAAGCAATCGTTCAACCAACCAACTAACCAACCAATCAAGCAACCAACAAATAATCAAGCAACCAACCAACTAATCAACCAATCAAACAACCAACAAAACAACATATGAACCTACCAGCCGACCAACCAATCAACCAAACAACCTGATTGGTTGGTTCGATTGGCAACCAACCAACAATCAAGCAACTAACCAACCAATCATTCTACCAATTTACAAATCAAGCAGCAACCAATCAAACAATCAACCAAATAACCAACCAATCAATTAACCAACCAATTAAACAATCTACCAATCAACCAATCAATTAATCAACCAATCAAATAATCAAGCAATCAACAAAACAGTTTATCAACAGCCGACCAACCAATCAAGCAAACCAATCAACCAAATTATCAATCAATTAAGTTATCAATTGGGTTGTTTAGGGGTATATATGTTTTTACATATTCTAAATCTTCATAAAAATATGAGCTGAACCTTAATTTTTCAGAATTTATGGCGCCCCTGAACTATTTTTAATTTGCATTTTAAATTTGTATGGGACTAAAAATTTGTTCTTATGCTGCATGGGCCCAATGTCATTCTATGAATGTTAGTGTCATTCTATCGATTGAAATGGCTTATTGTTTGCTGTATAAAAATGTAAATAAAAGGTTTACAAACAAAATAAAAAAATGTTGGAGATCAGGACAACATGCTCTTTATGTTAAACTATAAAAAACCTCATATTTTTCTTTGCTAAACAACCCAATTAACAATGAAGCAACCAACCATTCAACCATTCTTCCAACTAACAAATCAAGCAGCAACTAAATAACCAATCAATCAACTAACCAATAAAGCATGTTACCAAATTACTTATTAAACAAGCAACCAATAAAACAACTAATCAACTAACCAGCCGACTAACCAATCAAGCAACCAACCAATCAACCATACTACCAACTAACAAATTAAACAGCAACCAACCAAATAATCATCTAAACAATCAAGCAACCAAGCAATCAACAAAACAACTTATCAACTAATCAGCCGACCAACCAATCAAGCAACCAATCAACTAAATAACCACAACCAATCAATCAACCAGTAAAGCAACCAATCAACCAAATTAGCAATCAACCATCAATCAATCAACTAATCCAGCAATCAACTAATCAACCAACCAACTAATCAACAAATCAAGCAACCAACCAATCAACCATTCAAGCAACCAACAAAACAACTAATCAACTAACCAACCAATCAATCAATTAAGCTATTAATCAACCAATTATGCAAACAACCATTCAACCAACTAACAAATCAAGCAACCAGTCAACCAATCAAGCAACCAACCATTCAACCATTCAAGCAAGCTATACCATACCAATCAATCAAGCAACTTAGCAACCAAGGAGGCAATCAATAAATTTGTCGAGCTGAATCGATTATGTGTAACAATATGGATCTTCGGGCCTCCCAACAAAAGTTCATTTTGAAGTGAATATAATTGTAAATATAATATTTATTGAATAAATGTCATCGTGCATTTTACGCGACAATATTATTTAATGTGCTAGCACCGCTGTAACCTTATCTTCCGTTGCTGCAAGCCGGTGTTGGAGGCGGTGGGCACACATTTTATGTTCGGGAATAGGGTTTTATTTTGTGCCACATGGCCAATTAGCTTTCGTACAAGTTCTTCCAGGCCATACGATGCACCGCAGGTTTTGCAATTGTAGAACTTGGAACAAACAGCAAACTGTGTCGATGGTTCTTGTCTTATCTTTATCTTACTTTTTCCTTCTTCTTTCTTCTGTTTTCTTCAATCTTTCATCTTTTTTCTTTCTTCCTTCTTCCGTCTTCTCTCTCCTTCTGCCATTTACTTCTTCCTTGCTTGATCTTGCTAAATCATTATTCCTTCTTCCATCTTTATCTTACTTTTCCTACTTCCTTTTCTTTCTTACTTCTCTCCTTACTATCCAACCACTTAACATAGTTGGTACGATAAATAAAAAAATATATAGCATAGACTATAATATTCTCGACAGCCTTTTGCGCTTTGGATCATCTCTTCTATGACCCATGTTCAGAGCAATTCATTAGCAATAGCATAATTGATAAATAGGGGGAAAGACGGCTTTGGCAGGTTTTGTTCTATTATTGGCAGGGGGGTTTTTGTCGACCAAATTTTATGAAATTTGGCCACAATATTTTTTGATATGCAAAGAATGTTTAGGCCAAATTTAAGCCTAGTAAGTCATAAAAAACCCCTTGCCAATAATAGAACAAAACCTGCCAAAGCCGTCATTCCCCCTATGTAAGTAATTTTTAAATCTTTCTGTAAAAACTTGTTCATGAATTTCGGGTCTTCAATGTGTTCGATAGACATATTTATATTAATCAACTACATTTATGAAATGGACTAGTTACTTGACGATGTTTCTTTCACATTTCGAGTCGTCATGTTGTTGGGACGATTTCGGTACATCCAGCGTATTCGTTATCTTCTAAGGAGCTGCCAATTCTACTTTTACACTTTACTGTGCGGTGCAGAAGGTTTGTGCCTTGATTCCACGTAAAATTAGGTAACACTAATGGCATTCGATTATTTTCGTGCTGTGAAGCCTTGAAAGCCATGCTGAAATTATATGCTGTTCCATTGTCTTTCTCGATGGGGAATTGTAACAAAGTAGTCGACAAGTTTGCGATTCCGCTATGACTTCGCGGAACGCAAACAGATCATCGTGTCCGGTTGCAATGGGTAATTGAGTGGCAACTTGCTCCATCGTCCAGCTTCATTAGGGAGCGTTTGTCGGTGATGTTCCGGATAAATGCAAAATAAAAGAGATCCAAAGGCGGAGTTCTCCGATAGCGGTGAAGTTAAACTCCTCCAGAGCTGCGGAAAAATGAAACGTAAAATGGTTTGTGGTTGCGAGTTTCCAAAATCAGCAGGAGGGTATACACTGGAGATAATTTCAGCTGTCTGGGATTATTGTTTCGGTTTAAACATCATGAGAAAAACTATCAACCGAGGATGACTAAATCCAAGCTACAAATTTGTGACATACCTTCCTGGTAACTCGTTTGCAGTAACTTTCCTTCACCGCAGTGTATTAGTCCCGGTGACGGTTTTGGCCTCGCATTATCCACAGCTCGGCCAGCACTTTGCACTTCCGACGCAGGGCATATAGCACCAACACGTTTGAACTCTAGTCAGCCAGAGCCTTGGGGTAGCGCTGTAGTAGCTGCGGTACTGCGGGTGGATCATGCACCGGTCCAGTTCTTGCGTAACAAATTCCGCTTTGTATACCTCCGCCAGAACTATTTCACCGTCCAAGCGATAAAATTGAGCTAACTTTTCACGACTCAGCAGTAGCATCGATTTCGCTGGACTGTAGACCACATCGAGGATAGCCGCTTTGTTCATTTTTAAAAGATTTAAAGATAAGACCATTACGGGTAGATTGAGATAATTGATTCCAGGATCGAGTTCGGAATCGTTCTGCGACGGTGTACGAAAGAGAAACTTGGCCAGATTTTTAGGTCCGGGAACCGTAAATAAAATAAACGCAAAGATTGAGGTTATTACCTCAGACAGAAATCTGTCAAAACTCACAGCAAAAAAGTCTACACTTACCAAAACACTTTCAAATAAATTTACCAAAATGTGAGTAAAATACACTAGCGCCTCTGGCGGTGCTGGTCTCGTGAGCTCTTCTGGGTTGCATGAATTTTTAATCGGTTCTTCGGGACAATCACGTCCCGGTTATTGGTTCCTGTCCCGACTGTATCTAGGCTAGTTTCAAATTTGTTGCAATATTTTCACCTCAGCACACTAGACAAAGCTATTTTCTTCAGGTCGGTACAGGAAAATCCAATGTATATGAGTCGAATCGAGTCAAGTACAAGACACTGAAGATGGCCTTACTGTAGAAGTCGAAATAAGTATCTGTCAAAGGTAAAACCAAGTGGTGGAATTAAACGGAGTTGTACGAACTCGTCTTATGGCAAGTAACTTTGTATAATACGGCAATATTCTGAAAATTTGAGACTTGCTTGCTTGCTAAACTTGCTTGCATCATGACGGTTTTCACCACCCGAACAACTTTGTGGAATACGGCAATATTCTAAAAATTTCAGTTTTCGAAATATTCAACCTAGCAGGTTATTTCTTATACACTAGCGCCACCAAGCGGTTATATCTTAATCTAAACCTGCGTTGGTCATAATGGTTTTGACCACCCGAACAACTTTGTAGAAGGCGGCAATATTCTAAAAATTCCAGATTTACATATTTTGAGATCCCTGACCTATCAGTTTATTTCCAATACACTAGCGCCGCCAAGCGGTTGTATTATTAACTAAACTTGCTTTCGTCATGATGGTTTTAATCATCCGAACAACTTTATACAATTACACTGACAAAAAAACTCCGCATTATATTCATGAGTTTACACATGGATTTTTGCAATAGGGGTAGCGAAATGGATTCCATATTTTCGACACATATATTCCATGCGCCCGCATGCATTACATGAGTGTTCACACATACTATCAATGAGGGTCATAGCATCCATGAGTGAATTTGTATGCAATTAAGTATGTGTCGACGCATGATATGCATATTTAAAAATACATGGATTTTTGCCATAAAGTATGTGTCGATTTTCCTGAGTGTACTATTTTGTAGACTACACGCTTAGTTCAGTTTACCTATTTATGGGTACTCATTTAACCCATATTTGGGTTATGTACACTCAGAAATAAAGTTAAACTAGTTTAGATTAAATCTTAAACTTGTAGGCAATAAACGATATTGAAACGAATTTAGTATATGAAAGTATACTATTGATGTTTTTAATTTAACCTATCTTAGGATATCTCAATGATATATTTTAATTGATTACTCGAGCAGCCGTACTTCAAGTCCAAGCACTCGACACCACATTTTCGCAGTCTTTTCAGAAAAACGTGCAGTCAAGTTTGCATCCCCATCACTCTGTAAGTGAAATAAAAATATTGGTATTATTTAAAATACAGCTAGGAAGTTACTTATAAATAATACCTATCGAAATCGATTAAATAAATCTGTTCAAGTTTTAGGACAAAGTGAGCAAAAATTTCGATGCTGTCATGTTGATTTCGGCGGATTTGATCGAGACATCTAGCATCTGAACACCCCCTCAGCGGGAAGGATGTAAGTTGTAATATTATACGAACCAGAAACTATAAAAATGATTGAATCTCCTTATTTTAGGACACTATAAAATGAGCTACAAGAAGCCTACAATACCATGTATCAGACAGGCGAAACTTCTGCCTCCTTCAAGTGCTTCAACGCCACACACATCCTGGACAGATCAAGTACCATTATCCGAACGTTTGCTGTGGTGGCCGTTCTCATGTGATACCCGACATTTCCTGATCCTAAACAAAACAGACTTCCTTCCCAGTGGTATATGCAGTTCATCAAGAAAAAAATATTCCTACGGATGGCCACCCTGAGAGTTCAAATTTGTGGTTACCAATTTAAAAGCCGTTAAAAGCCGATTGTTTGTTCGCGATTATTAATCAGATAAATACTGCTCAACAAAAGAACAGTGCATACGTATAAATATTATTCTATCGGAAAATAAAATGTTTTCTTTGTATTTATTTACACCCGACAATTATTTGTACATATTTGATCATTAATCATTACGAATTGTAAACACTGATGCAGAATCCACCTACGATCAATTCAATCTCCCGACAAAATAAACTATCCATTATAAAGTCACACTAAACTAAAGCCATATAAATCGAAGTTATACTAAGCCGGTATAGTTGCCACTTAATCGAATATGGGGTCAACCAGGAGAGTATCGGTTTAGCGTAACATTTATTCTATTTAGAATTTATTTTTTCCAGCTTGTAAAGCTTCACTCATATTATAGATAAACTTTACCAAGAAAATTGGTCAATTTTACCCATATTATGAGAAAAGGGACTTTACCAATATATGGGTGAATAAACGTACTCAAATTTGGGTGAAAAAATAATATTGTTTATGTTTCTGTTATGTTAAAAGTCTTCGATAGAAAGCTCCGGGAAATTGTTAACTGTCCTCATGGAATAGAATCAAAATCAACTAAATTACTTATAATGGTAAGTAAATATAACCTTGTTGATTACCAAACTATTAATTGATTGTTCTATTGCATATATGTATGTTCTATGTAATGGAGAAAGTGTGTTATCCCACATCCTAAGGGTCTGTCTCATTTGGAGAATTAAACTTAAAAGTGACAGTTCGAAAATTATAAAATCACCCCGTTATAAGAATGGCTGGTGCTACCCAGCAATTCCAATAGGACATCGATGGAAAATGATTCGATATCTGTCAAAATTAATCTTGCTCTGCGAGCAGGGTTATTTGGTAATTATTGAAATGTCACTTTTAAGTTTAATTTCAGTTTAATTATCCAATTGAGACAGACCCTAAGTGTGCTCCTAAGGAACTCCAGCAGCAGGCGACTATGACCCAGATGTGAATCCGGACTTTTTTTGCTCTCTCGTTCTCGGAACACTGATCCAACGGAATACAGGAGCTTAGCTAACCCACAGCCAGTGTATCTGTTCTAATAACATGTAAGTTTTTTCATAAGAGGATTGTTATTCTATTTAACTCCATCACATCATTGTAATTTTACAGATGTATATTTTGGGAAAAGATTTCCACTCAATCAAATAGGTATACCTATACCTATACTATAGTCACTATGAAGTTTGCTGCGAAACGGCAATCCTGTTTGGTCTTTGCGGCAACCAAGAATATCCCGAATGCATACTACTGGTTCAACGGTTGTTGGAGCCGGACGGTTGAATCTAAACGGGTTACGTCGGTTGATTATTTTTCATATCATTGCTTCGCTGAACAGTAAGTTATATTACGCTAATTAACGCACGGTTTTAAAATCGTTTTCTATCGCAGGACAAACATTCGACGTTCGAGGGGACAGCACAACAAGTGTATTCAATAGTTGACGCGGATAGAATCCAAGTATTGGACAACCAAAATAATCAACTGAAGAGAATGCCTGACCCGCGGTCTGACCTAAATCCGATCCATTGTCATCTGTTGCCAGTTACGGAGTATTTTCACAAGGAGTTTTAAATTTCGTTACCCCATGCTTCGAATGCTACCCGATATGCCAAATATGTATATTGTTAATACCCGATGCTGCTATTGGTGTGTTTCCACTCCGACCATCATGACTCGGTTCCAACAACTGCACTGGGGATTATGTTGTTGATCATATGTTATTTGTCAGTGTTCAGGTGATTAGAATTTGAAAGAACATTAACTTCGCTTTGCTGTATAGGACCGTCCGGACCGAGGTATGCCACCCTGCCACCATATTCCATCATGTTTGTGTATTCAATTATATATATTTTAAACATTCTGAACCAAATGAAATGACATTCCAAAATTAAAGCTAAAATAATCACCCAAATTTGGGTGAAATTCACCTATAAATTCCTTCTTTGAAAACTACCCATATATAGGTAACCGCCACTTCACCCATGATTACCCAAGTAACCATTAAGCCGTTAAAATCGACTTTATTTCGGCTCTACAGTCGCATTAAAACCCTGTCAACAGTACTTATAAGACTTAAAAGATTCTTTAGTGCTGCTCAAAATCCGCTTTTGGCGAATTATTTGGCTGATATAGTGCTTGCCCCTACCTATTTTTCCACGCCTATGCCAAAATGTCAAAATTTTTAGACGAGTTGGAAGGGAACGAAAAAAAATTAAATGGAAAATATTTGTTTATATTTTAATGCGTTCTTTCTTTTTTCTTCCCGTTGGGGATTCAATGATTTTTTTTGATTATTATATTTAACTCCGGGCTTGAACGCTCGAACTGTGTTTGATGGTTTTGGTTTAGATTGGCCGCTCAGTTTACCATATGATCCATCACGGATTTGAATAGATGTATTGCTGGGAAGGGATAAAAAGCAGAAGGATTTCATCTGCCTTTATAACATAGACGAGAAAGCATTGAAAATGAAACAATAACAATCTAAGGAACAATCTGTAAATAAGTAGACGGAACTTTTTTGTATTCAAGAAGAATCTTCCAGGTGAAGATTAATAAATATTGCCGTAGAAAAAATTCACAGCCCATTAAACATTTATCCGGCATTCTCCATGTTATGTAGATACCACTGAAAAGCATACACGACAGATTCACACAAGATTTCTAGATTTCTAGTGCGAGTAAAAGAGACTGGTTGTTCTTATTATTGAAACTCTAGGTGTTGTTGTTATTGATTCTTCCAAAACGTCATAGAAAGTAGCTTTAAATTGGTAATAATAATTTCCTTATTCGGCTTGTATCCACAGGGCTGGTGAGCATTATATCGAAGCGTTATATACCGATATACGGCTTCTTTTACTGCTTGAAGTTTATACTGCTAATTAGCACTTGAAAATCATATATACAGCACAGAGAAACAGACGTCTCACTTAGAACAAAATGCAATCAAAATCATCGCCACGGAAACATTATCGCGCAATGCTAAATGCACTGTGATTGGACAATCGGAAACCAGATGGCGGTAGTGTGCAAACGTCAAACACAAGCAAAATCGATGGAAGCGCCATCGGTGGCCGATCGACCACCTACAAAAAATTGAATCTTCCGTTGAAAAGGTGAACGATGGAACATGTGTTGAGTGAGACGTCTGTTTCTCTGTGTATACAGCTTATAGGCACTGAAATGTTGTTATATGATGTATATAAGGCTTATTAGAGTGCTTAATGGTTACCTGAGTAAGGCCAGTATCGACTTAAAAAGTAGAGAGGTTACGGAATTTTGTTCAATATTACCAAGAGGAATTTTGACAACTGATCTGCATGGAGCAAATTGTCACTTTTACTTACGGAATAATCGAGCAGAACATTTTTCCGAAAGTAAAGTGACAGCTCCCATTACTTTGCGTGGGAACCTTACAAATGCCAATTTTGTTTTTTGTTCTTTTCATGTGGATACTGTTGTAAGAATTTTGTTTCGATTCTTTACTTTTCCGATTCAGTGAACGGAATTTAACATGTGATTGAGATAGAAAACGAAATTTCTTTTGAACACGATACCAACCTTTAGGTATGTGCACTTTTCGGTGATTATAGGTACTCTTCACCTATATTTGGGTGGACTGAAGTAAGCGTGTACGCCACGTTTTTAAGGTTCAAATGTCATACATCAAATCGACTTCTTTTTCTTGCTGTTCGCTTCTTTTTTTTGCGGAGAGCTTACTCATTCGCTCAGATCTGATTTTGTACAAAGTACACAAACATTTCAAAAGGTATCATACTCTATATATTTCCACAAAATATTAACGTGCTTTTCAATACCTGTACAGCGCATAGATTATAGTGATACGCATAAACAACTTCAAACATGCATCTGAGATTGATTTGTTGTGCATCCTTCTCCTGATTACACAATTTCCTACATGCATTTTACATGAATGTAAAATTATGATGCAGTTGACTACCTTCTCAAATGTTCGTCCAGATTCAATGGATTGTTTACATGACCATATGATCGGTCTTCTCTCTGTGTACATGAAAAGTGATGCCGTTTTAGCATTACATTATTATTTTAGCATTACATTACATTATCAACACATGAAATTTGAAAAAATAAATAACCTGCGTTGCTTATGAATGCTTGCGTTTTTACAGTTCTAGCTCACATCTAATATTTAGTGTCAATAAATAGCATGAAAAGCATCATTTTCATAGATTATTGCTTGATGTTTACGTACATATTCGAGAAAACAAGCATAACATATAGAACAAATCAACACGCAACAGTGAACGATGATTTTCGAGTATCTGCAAAGTATAAGAGAGCGTGAGAGTAAATCGACGGTTTCCCCTCCTGGAAAAATATTTTTTCAACTTTGCAATATTTTCTGCAAAAGGCAGTTTTTTCAAATAATATTACGAAATTCATCCAAATGAAGCATCCTACGGATGTATTGAAGTCACCACTATATGTTGATGTAGTTTTAAAACAAGAGTGCTTCCCCGATTCAGCTGGGGAATGCATTTTCCCCTCAGTGGGCGGATTTTTTCCTGGGGGTGGTACAAGTACGTGGCTGTTTTCTTGTCAATGACTGGATTACGGTAATTTGGGCCTTAAAACAACCACGAATTTTCAGTTAAATTAACCATGCATTCGGACAAATTCACCACTGATTCAGTTCATGCACGGTAATACCGGACTACTCATTTTGGGAGAATTTTTTTATTCACTTTTGAGAATATTACAGTTAAAATTACTATATTGTAGGGTTAAATTAAAAACACAACGCCACTAAATTTGTGCAGACTACGTACCATGTTTATAACAACACAAATTGCGCTTATAATTACCATGACTTTACAAACAAACTTAAGGCCAGTATCCACTTAAAAAGTAGAGAGGTTATAGAATTTTGTTCAATCCAGCTTTTTACGCTAGCCATAAATCTGGGAAGGGGTGATTCAAATTGACAGATGCCGTGAACTACTTTCATCAGAGCATCATAGTCACCTTTGAATAAAAGTATGTTTAGCAATTTGTCAAAATGTTCGATAGCTTATTCCGTCTCACGGTATTTCAGGTTAATAATATGTATGTACGTAATAATAATTATTCTTTTCAGATTTGCTGCAGCCGAATTGCACATATGTAGGTATTGGAAAAGCGTACAAACACACTACCTATAATACAGCGTATGCTCTACGACTTCTATCTATATATTCGAATCAGTTCCCCGGATTCATAAGAAATGCTCTTTATTCTGGCAACCCACCATTGTTATTCGAATAAGTCTCTAGAACTGATATATGTAGCTGGAAAATTAAATCGCTTACAAAAATCGGTTATCGAAAATCGACGTTCTCCGCGTTCCACTGCACGGACGCTATATGCGCTGAACAGCATCAGATACCACATTCACGTAAAATTGAAGACCACCTCACTCTGGAGATTTAGATTACCAACCATTGTTCCGATTACTGTCTAAATGATCTCATCAATATATCTGGTTTTAATCAATTCCAGAACGAGGTAAAATGGCCAAACGTGCCTACAGTTGAGAGATAAGTTTGCTCTTCAAATTTGGGTAGTCTTCGGCATTATCTAAAGGCAAATGGCATTCACAGAAAAGGGATCGTTCAAAAATTACGTCCATCGTTTTTCGGCATTTTCAACCCGCCTCCCTCCCTCCTGTCACAAACTGTCACAAATCATTGACTCCCCCCTCCCCCTGTACGTACATGTGTCATTTTTATTTTGGCGATTATTTTGGTTTTTCTTTTTCGTACACTATTTTTACAATAACATAATGAGTTATGTCCCTTACTAACAGTTTGAATATGTTTTTAAAATGCAAGTTGTTCCTTAAATGCTTTCAGTATTTTTTCTTGTGGATGGACGTCACATAAGACGAACACCCTCCATCTCCCTGTCACAAACTGTCACAAAACTCTGACCCCCCTCCCCCCCTCAAACCTTGGACGTAATTTTTGAACGGCCCCAAAGCACCATTCGAAACCATCGTACTCGTACCCTTCGACCATCCTTGAAATCCGCGTCCCTAGTGACGTCGAACGATGAGCAATCGCCAAAATAACGACTCGTGCGCTACTCGACTTAGTAATATGTATTAGTAGTAGATTTTCAGAAACAGTAGATCTTCAGGAAAGTTATGAATTTATCGATCTGACGAGGTTGACGTGAAGAAAATCTTTGCATAATTAGTTAGTTGCGAGTTGAAACAATGTTGCAATATTTTGAGGGCGCCTTTTTTTAAAGATTGAAGTCTGATACCGTTCCGCCATGACTTGCTCCAAGGGTGCTCAATAATAGTACGAGGTCAGTAGCTCTTGAATAGGCTAAAAAAGAGAAAATTTGTTTAAAACGTATCAAATTAGATCAAATTGAAATCGAATATGAAAACAATAAACAAGTTGACGTTTCCATGCCTAAACAATATTTTTCAAAATAACAAAGCATACTTTGATGAAATCATAAAAATTATAGTGGACACAGCAAACGTCAGAAGGGGTGATTCAAAATTTATAGCATGACCTGCGTAAAAACCTGGATATTACCAAGAGGAATTTTGACAACTGATCTGCATGGAGCAAATTGTCATTTTTACTTACGGAATAATCGAACAGAATATTTTTCCAAAAGTAAAGTGACAGCTCCCAGTACTTTGCGTGGGAACCTTACAAATGCCAATTTTGTTTTTTGTTCTTTTCATGTGGATACTGCTGTAAGAATTTTGTTTCGATTCTTTACTTTTCCGATTCAGTGAACGGAATTTAACATGTGATTGAGATAGAAAAAGAAATTTCTTTTGAACACGATACCAACCTTTAGCAGTAAAATTTACTATGCTTTATAGTTACATTACCAACATTTCAGTATTTAATTTAAACATTTGAGGCATTTAAAATAAAATTGGGACTTTAGTTAATTTTGGGATAATATAATATTGAAGGCAAGTAAAAGATTTCCACAATTTTGATTATTTCCACAAACGTTTTTATTCACAAACGTATTAAATATATCGACATTTTGGATATTCTGTAGCACATGCATTCTCTCGAAGATACAAACGAACAAAATCACTTTTCGTCATAGGACTCTTCGGATTATTCCTTGGTATCGGTAAGGTTGTCGGCGAAAACCTGGTAGTTCTAGCGGCTGCTGGTACCGCCAGCTGCATCAACGTCGGAAACTCTGTAGAGCCTTTGGCGAATGGAGCTAGCCAGTTTTGACAACTTTTAGAGCGGCCAAAATATGCTCCGTCGTCGATAAAACAAACACATCCGATAATCTGTATGATGAAAATGACGGAAATTTATTTTTCCAATTATCACGAAAAATATTAAACTGTATCTAATACTTACCGAGTGAGAGATTATTTTTATTGTATGAAAAAATAAATAAATCCATGGCGTTAAATTCATTCCACACTATCGGCACGCAGTATGGCGACTTTGATGTTGAACTGAGAATGTTGTTTGTTTTGTGAATTTTCTTCACCATGCTTCGTTGTTATTTTAACTATCACAGAAAAAAATAATATTGTGCATCAGAAAATATCGTACTTTGTATCTTAAAGTTGCCTAATTTACGTTAAAATAAAAGTTAAATTGTTTTCAGTGAAAGTTAAATTTCTAGGTTTCGGAGGCGAGCCAGCCTATGGCTGCAAGTCTCCTTAATAAAGCTAATAAAAAAAAAAAAAAAAAATTCTAGGTTAAAAGTTTTATTCGTTTTCTTTGAGTGTAGATTTAAAAGTACAACTTTTTGATTAGAAAACTGTTGAATTGTCAATGCGCCCAGTATCGTTTGAAGTCGATGACAAACAACAACAATATAAGTTGTCAACTCATTTTTATTTTTGTCTTATTCACGCACGAGTTTGAAGAAAATTTGATTTATCTGCGAAGTGCTTGCAGTAAGAATCCTGACTGCAAGATATTCGGCTCCTGAATCCCGTTGGCTGTTGGTAAGTACAAATACTATAGGCCGAAGTGCTCACCTTAGATTTTCCACACCCCAGCCGTAGATTTTCTACAGACAATAGCCCATATGAATAAACCTGAGTAAATACTCTTTACTCAAATCTCTGTGAATATTCACAGAGGTCGAAGTGTAAATATTCACAGAGATTTGAGCAAAGAGTATTTACTCAGTTTATTCATATTAGCATTAGCATTAGCATTGAGCAATTCGCACAAATTCGTAGGTGGTACAAGCCAAGACTATTGTATGAGAGTAGCATTACTTTCATCCGTTACCTCAGATATTGATTTGGGACTAATCACTATCTCTTAGATGGAAGTATTGCACTCTCCAATAGTCGAGATCTGTCCTGGCCACGTCCTTGCGAATGCTGAGGAAGGGGAAGGATGGTTTGTTAGACACCTACTTAAGAAAGATGCAGAGAACTCTACGACCTCTCATAGGTGCCACGGGAGGTTTTGGGATTGTGTGGAAGGTTATAACAGTAGGAATCGTTTTGGTAGAACGTGAAACACAGAAAGAACTAAGATAGAAATACAAAGTAGGAAAGGGACGAGCCTGGAATTGAACCCACGACCTCCTGCTTATAAGGCAGAAGCGGTAGCCACTAGACCACCGAGCTCGTCTATTTACTCAGTTTATTCATATGGGCTAATAATAAATTAATTTAATTACAGATACATAATTCTGTGCGACGTTGCGATAAGGAAAAGCAACGCCCGCTCTACGGCCATGACGGAAACAACCAAAAAAACACCAAGGAGAGATCAGGTGAGAAAAAGTTATTGATATGCCTCAATATTAAATGTTACATAAAAATGCTTATGTTTTTCTTATCTAAATCTAGGAAAAAGATAATCCAAATAAGCCGAACTCGATTTACGCTATTGACACGGATTTGATCGCTATGTAAACACTATGATAAACACGACATTTTGAGGACATCCACATTTTGAAATCTAGCTTTTGATTCAACACAAATCAAATAATGAATGTAGTTCAAAATAAATATATAATAACATAAAACCTGAAATCAACTCCATAAAATTTTAAAAGAAAGCATGAATAGAGAAATGGGAAAAAGTTTCTTGGGGAAACTAAACCTTCGTTTCAAATTGAAAATACTAAACTTTTTTTTCTACATTTTGGCAGACAGTTCCACAATATTGTTTTGAAAGTTTTGTACCTTTATTTTCAGAGCCTCATGCCACTTTTGAAATCTAGGTGTAACAAAAGTTTTCGTACTTTTTTTCTAAACATACGGAACTCTCTACGAAAAAGAACCAACGCAACTTTTTAATTTAACCAACGTTTCTTTTAATTTGAATAATGATTTTTCTTTCTGTGTACGAGCGTGGTAAAATTTACAACGGTGTTGTTATTTTAAGTATATACTTAGGGTCTGTCTCATTTGGAGAATTAAACTTAAAAGTGACAGCTCGAAAATTAAAAACTCACCCCGTTATAAGAATGGCTGGTGCTACCCAGCAATTCCAATAGGACATCGATGGAAAATGATTCGATATCTGTCAAAAGTAATCTTGCTCTGCGAGCAGGGTTATTCGATAATTATTGAAATGTCACTTTTAAGATTAATTTCAGTTTAATTATCCAATTGAGACAGACCCTTATTTGTTTCCAAAATATTCTGAAATAGTAATTATAAGAGCAAATGCATAGTTAAAGGCTGGGAGCTGCGGACTCGATCGAATCCAATTTTCAAGATAATTTGCATGAAACTCGAAAATTTCCTCTCGGTGTTCAACATACACGTTACGATTTTCTCACATCGAAATATCATTGTGTTTATCTTTATAAAATTCATTAAATAGATTTCGTTAATTTACTGCATCGTATTAATTAACGTGTCGAATATTAAATTAATTCATACTCTCCACTTGCATTGAATCCGTCGATATATTTGAAATGACGCCAGAAAATTGAAATTTGTTCAAAATGAGCTATATTTAGTATGAGTTGATTCCCGAACAAAAAATACAGTAGAATAACAATTCAATTTATTGTAACACTACTATTAATAACATTAAATTGCCAATAGATTATATTGTAAATGAAACCATAGAAATACATTAGAATGCATTGTTATGAACCATTTACTCAAATGTAAATGAAGTTTTCGCAATAGAATGTACGGGTTGTTAAGTATCGTAACTATACAAATTCTGAGATTTTTCCATACATTTTTTTCGTCGCACAATAGAGTGTATGGTTGATATATTGTTGAAATATCCGAACAAAACTGTTCAAAATACAATGGATTGTATTGTATTTGTATAGTAAAACAATACGATTTTTGATTTCTCAGTGGTGACAGCTTTACTGTTCAACAATGCAATTTAAAGGGAAAAAATCAATGTATGAATCTTATGTACGAAAACGTTTTAAAAACAATTGCAAATAATGTTACATTAGAGAAATATGTTGATGTATTGTATCCTCAGTGTTGATACAATCTGTGCAACCATCAAGAAACAACATATCCTATTGTATACCGTACATTGAATGGTAATTAAATTGTTTACACTATTGAGCCAATAGTACATTTTTATCCGGGTTTATACGTGTACTCTCTCGGCTGTGCTCAAAATGCACAAAACCTCTCTCGATGCGATGGATACTTTTTGACAGCTTACTTTGGAGATTCGTTGACACTCGTTTTGACTCTATCCGCAGCTCCCAGGTTAAAGGTACTCCAACATTATTTTCAGTGTACGTCAAAATATGCATACTTTTAGCACAGAGAACAGACGTTGAAGCTGCACTCGCCATGTTGTGATAACTTTTTACTGTTCATTTTGAAATAACTTTGGAATGTCGCCGTTATCTCCTGCATAATCAGCGCTAGCGTCATCAAAAAATGCCACTGTGCGCTAGTGTCGTTATGCATGCAAGAGCATACCAGCGCCATCGTGTTGTCAAAATGAGATTGTGAGTTGCAATGTCGACGTCGATGGCGTTGCGGTTCGGTGTGTTTGTTTACACATGTTTCGTAAGAAATTTTGTTCGAGCCTCCATGTCTGTTCTCTGTGCTTTTAGCTAAAAGAGTATATTCTGGATACCGTGCAGAGTGTATATATTGCGAGAAGATAGAAAAATTCGAACGAGGGTCCGACGGTCCAGAGTCTATTATATATAGAGTTGCGCAAAGAGTAAAGCCAAATCTACCTATTGAACTGTCAAACCGTCTACCTATCGAGCAAAGTAAACAAATGCTTGTTGGTGAGGCGAAAGTATTGTTATCGCCTAAATGATTATTTTTTTGGCGAATTAAAACGCATGAATTAAAATGTATTAGATTTGATCTAGAAACAGCTCCAAAAAACATCAATATATTCCCCAATAAAGTAGCAACAAGAAACTCACGCGTTTGCACTCTGTGGGTGACTAGGTAATCGAATTAAAAAGCTTTAGAAGAGGACGCTCCCGTGAAGTCACTTGAAGGGTTGAACAAAAGTGAAAGTTAGAAACAGAATAACAAGAACAGCATTCAGAATAAGTGTAAGAAGATCCTCTTTGCGTAACTCTATATATGGTTTCACAGTGTGACGTCACACGTATGTAGCCACGGCTGCGTCCTGGTGAATTTCTTCCATATTTGACAGGTATCGGTGGTTTGTATATAAACAGAGGTTCATCCAAGATGAATACACAGCTAGGTGTTTCAATCTGCCAAGTTTATGGACGAGAAGAAGGCGGGGGTGAAAAATTCATTTTCGGTGCAAAACATAAACAAACCGGCTGGCTCTCCCATACTAAAATCCAAGATGGCTGAATCATGAATTTGGCAGATTGGAACACCTAGTGGTGTATTCATCTTGGGTTCATCCACTTGCTGCGGGAGATAGGATGAACCTCATGAACCTACCACCGATAAATGTCAAATTGAGTTCATTCGATTGAGTTTTTGAGGTTATGTTTATTTGATGTAAAACCTTATATTGCGAGAAGATTGAAAAATTCGAACCGGGGTCCGACGGTCGACTGTCGGAAAGCTGTTCCGCAAACGTCAAATCACTTGTTGCACGGTAAAAAATTTTGGTTTATTTTTTCGGTGTGAATGTTGATTATTAAAATCAACGAGAATATGCAACTTTGAACGAGTGTTTCATGCCACTATATTTTTTAAACATGTTTCATGATACTTTAAAGGCATTTTGTCATATATTTATGTGATTTTGAAACATTTTAGATTTCTCGAATCTTCTTGAGATCAAGAAATATCAACACTTTTCGTATAGTGCATGCCATTTTGAAGTTTCCGACACTCAGTCTGCTTCTTCTTCTTTGCTACGCAAAATTAGAATTTTTCTCTTTTCTCGCAATAATAGACTCTGCGACGGTCGACCGTCGGAAAGCTGTTCCGCAAACGTCAAATCACAAGATGCACGGAAAATAATGTTAGTTGATTTTTTCGGTGTGAATGTTGATTATTGAAATCGAAGAAAATATGCAACTTTAAACGAGTGTTACATGCCGCTATATATTTTAAATAACCCTTATGGTACTTTCAAGGCATTTCGGAACGTATTTATGCGATTTTGAAACATTTTAGACTTCTCGAATATTCTTGATATCAAGGAATATCAACACTTTTCGCACAGTGCATGTCATTTGAAGTTTCCGACACTCAATCTTCTTCTTCTTCTTTGCTCCGCAAAATTAGAAGTTTTCTCTGTTCTCGCAATAATGGGCCAAACACAATTCAAGACTAAATTTTCAAAACGACTTATCTGCTTTTGTAAACAAAGATTCAAACGACGATTTAACGAATCTGATAGCTCTCCCACGAAAACCAACACCATCAACAGGTAGCGGAAGCCTTCACCTAGCTATTGATGGTGTTCGTTTGCGTGGGAGAGCTATCAGATTCGTCAAATCGTCGTTTGAATCTTTGTTTACAAAAGCAGATAAGTCGTTTTGAAAATTCAGTCTTGAATTGATACGTTTGCGTGCGTTTTGACAGTTTTCCCATGGTAAAACTGTCAAAACGCACGCAAACGTATCAATTGTGTTTGGCCCATAACAATGATTGATGATGACACGGTTGACGAAAAAAATGATGACACATAGTGACATCTGCGGATGTTTTCTGCGCATAGCGTTGGCTTGTCGCAATTTCAGTAAATAAAAATCGCCGATTGATTTGAAGAAATTAGGTAAAAATGTTTCATTAAGTCGTATAGAATAATACTTAATCTTATACCTTCTGTACATACAAAATAATCAGAATTTAAATAATAACTAACGTTTATAAAAACTTATTTTCCCCAGAGACGCTTCACCGGCAAATCACAGCTGCAGTAGTCTGGTCTCAAGAATGGAGGATCAAATTTTGGATGATCTGAGAAACGTAGGGTAAGAACCTATTGTATTTTTTGAATATTAATACCTTCGCATGTGGTACAAAACATTAATTAAAAAACCTTAATGAATAAAGTACTCAAACATAATTACACGTTATAGATACGAAGGTCCCTTCTTGGATCGCAACTATGCTTCTACGGCAATTACTGCCGGTGCTCAAAGTGCCGAGTTTCAAGAAATGGTGATTTGGCTAACCGATGAAATACGAGTATTAGGAAAATTGGACGAGAAAATATCGAAAAGCGAAGACGCCAGTACCTTTGTGCTGGAACTGTCAGGGTTCCTTAAGGAATTGACTTGTCCATATGCGAATCTCACCTCAGGGCATGTGTCAGACCGTCTGCAAACATACGACTCGAAAATACTGCTGTTGGAGTATCTGAGCAACGAGTTGATGGCATTCAAAATGATTGAGTCATTCAAACCGAAGGAGAAGGCGAATGTCATTACGCTGTTTGAATCCCCCACGGCATCGGCATTAAAAGATATATCGATTACTCTGGGTTTGGGCAAACCTCCGAACAATATTCCGGTGAAAGTATTGTTCGAAAAAATCAATGCTCATTTCGATGATATCTTCCGAATCGCTGGTGAAAAACGTCTGAGCACTCCATTATTTGTACCGAAAAAGAATCTTTCCATGGAGCAATGGAATAGATTGGATAGTTTACAGAAGGATTTGGATATCGAATACGATTTGCGCCGGAGGATGCTGCTCACTCGGTTGGATGTCACGATACAGAGTTTCAAGTGGTCCACACGTGTAAAAGGGAAAGACGGGCAGATGAACGAGCGATACGCGGAAAAACGAAAGCTGCTGGATTCCCTGCAAACGGGCGGCAAGGATACGGATCTGGCTGCACTGCTCGGTGCTCGAGAAATTATGGCTATCATCGAGAAAACAAGTAGCGCCAGTGTTCGAAAGAACACCAAGAGTAAAATTCAGCGCCACATTATTGGTCGGGTACCGGATCGTGGTGGGCGGGCCTACGAGCATAAACCTCCACCGCTGGAAATGCCATCATGGCAAACGCAACGGAGCACCGGTGGTCCCGGCGGCGGTGGACAACGTGGAGGTTTCAGCGGTGGACGGGTAAGTGGTTGATCAATGCACTCTTTTTTACGACAAATCTAGAAAACATGTAGAAGCATTTAAAAATATGAATAGCGTTGCGTCTTGATTTGGAAGTTAATTTAGAAACAATGAACTAATTGTGCCTAATTCGCATTCTGCCTTGAAGTACCAATGAGCGTTTAAACCTGTTTCATTTGCTAGCTATCAACAATATGATATAATCATACCATTATCGCATTTATTGTTCATATTGAATTAATACTCATTGAAAGGCAGTATCTATGTTTCTGATTGATTTCTTATTCTAATTCCATTGCAACTGTGGTAGGATACTACCGTAAGTCTAGTAAAATAGTCGATCTCAATGCAAAAGACTCAAACGTAAGTTATACATTTTGGTTATGATCATTTTCAGGGTGGATTTCAGAACCGTGGAGGTGGTGGAGGAGGATTCCAACAACAGGGTGGTCATCAGCAATCCGGAGGTTATCAGCAACAGCAACAACAGAGTGGCTATAATCAAGGCTCAGGAAGCTACAGCCAAGGAAATCAAAGCGGTTACAATCAGAGTGGCGGTAGCGGCAGTGGAAATTACCAACAAAACCGTGGTGGTGGCGGTGGTGCAAGCCGTGTTCAAGGAGGATGGTCACAACCACAAAAAGGTTCATTTAATTCAAATAAATTTTACACTAGGAATTATAACCAATATTATTTTTAGATTATAATCAATCTTATAGCAGCAATAATAGCGGCGGTGGTTACGGCGGTGGTGGACGAGGTTACACGAACAGTGATCAGCATAGCAACAGTTCTGGCGGATCCAGTAATCGTGGAGGTGGTGGCGGAGGAGGTTACGGAGACCAACAATACAATAGAGGTGGTGGAAGTGGTGGCTACGATAACAATCGAGATCGTGGATACGATAATGATTACAATCGTGGAGGCGGTGGTGGTGGTCGTGGTGGAAGTGGCGGTGGTGGTGGTCGCTCCAATTATAACCGCGGCGGACGTCGCTAGACTAAAGTGGAAGCTTGATAATATATTTGAAATTGAAAGGCATTTTCAAAAATTGTCCAATCCTCTCGTACGGAAACACTTACTCTTGAAATAGAGCATTACATTGTATTGTAGTGAAGCGTGTATGTATGTAGGCTGTCATTTGCCAACTCAAAATATTTAAAATAAATGAGCAGAAATTTGCGAAATACGCGTTAACACTATTTTTCTGCATTTGTTGAAGAAGCCATTTATATTTGAGCGCAACTGATTTTAAATGCTGTTGACTTGTTCAAGAATTTTCTTATTTCCAGCAGGCTTTTGCGGTTCAGCACACCCCTCTTAAACCGCAATTACGTCTATAACTCCAATTTCAACTAACTGCATCGTAAATTCTCTCGAATTTCTAACTTGCGAAAACCGCACTCACACTCAACTCAAATCGCATCATTGCGCAACTAGTGCACTAGTGTTGAGATGTTGAACACAGGAATAGGTGGGATTAACGTTTCCCCAGTATCTATAAGGAACCTTAAAAATGCAGGTTACCCCAAACGGAAATATTTGGACATACAAAAAGGGCTACGAAAGCATATCTTCGATTTTGAAGCAGATGAAAATCTTGACCAATTGAAGCGCAAGGCTGCATATTTCGATGAGATGATATCGCAGCTTCAAGAAAAGTTCACCGAAGCAGGATGTTCGAGAGACGACAAAATAAGGGTCTTGTCAGTGTTACCGAAATTATGGAGCCATCAAGAAGTGATGCAGTATTTTCATGCACCTTTATACCTCATAAGACAAGCCCGAAAATTGTCTGGAGAAAAAGGAATCCTATCAACCATGAACGATAGGATTGGGCACGATTTGAATGCGGGGGTAAAGAACGAAGTACATACAACAGTTCGATCTTGTAAGTAGGGTTATGCCAGAAAAAAATGATTTTGTTTCTGTAAAAAAGGATGGTTCAAATTTTTCTATCTTCTCGCAATATTAAGCACGATACTATTGCGGTTCAAGTATTTATTACGAATTTGATCCTAACTTTTGACAAGGGCCTAAGCAAAAACACCGAACCATTGGTACTTCGCGTATCTGAAGGAACAAAATAGAGCCCATTTCGCGGTCCATAGCCTCTTACCCAGCAATTCCTATCCCTACCTCCCCGTGGCGCTCCACAGTGATTTCGCGATGGCAAAAACCCAAAAAAAAATTTTCCTGGTGTCACAATTATTTCATATTTCCCGACTTCTATAATACTTCGAGAATCATCAGAAAAAATTTCAAAAATATTGGATGAAAAATGAGATTACCAGGATCTTTCTAAGTTGAGCTGTTTTGATGTGTTTTTTCTTGTCCCATAGAAAATCTTGTAATCTTGTAATATCAACGCACCCTCTGACCATAGCCTATCTGCGTTGTATTTAAATACCGCTGAGCGATACGTCTACTGGGCAACACGTCCGGTGTGCACTGCACTAAGATCTCCTTAGATGCAACCGGACCGAGATCTTACTTAAGGCTCCCAAGGGTCCGTTTCGTTGTGATATGTTGCCATAAAATAGAAATATATGCACTTGCTTTTCTAATCTACGGGAATATTTAAATTTACTAATGATATTGATTAGTGACAAGTAAATTCATTCATCGATCAGATTAGAACGAGCTCAGTGCAATTAAAATATAAACGCAATACTTATCTGCAATTCACAGAAGATGTTGGGATTGTCCTTGAAGTAATCACGTTGTGAACACAGACTTCCTGTATTGACGGTGGTTGTTATGAATATGGATACCACTGCTGATACCGGAACAATAAGATTTTCTTCATCACTGGTCGTCTGGAAAGAGGTAGATAAAAGAATTGGGCCGCTTTCACTCGCCGGCCCGCAAAACATTAGTAAGTAATTAATCTTACTACAAAGACAAAAATACAGTTCTAATAATTCTGTCTTATTAATGGATATCACACATGCCCATCTGATACTCAACTTAACCAAAAACATATCCTCAATACTTACTAAAATGATAACTGTATATAGTTTCTATTATTGTCCATATATACCTACTATTCAATCTAGGATTCCAAATCGGATAAATTAATTCAGTTGCTAATTAAAAGCTTATCCTCAACGCTTTGGCTGTCAATAGTCTCCACAATATGAACCTTAAAGGTTATAACTTTGTTCAATCCTACATCTGTTTATATTAAAACTCAATCCTAACTGCCCCGAAACCGCTTTCAACACATAACTGCCCCGAGCACAGCCACTACATGCGACCCACAGGACCCCAATCGAGGACGACCTACACTATACCGTTGTGAGCTTACACCCTCTCCTGGGCTGTGCGACGCTGAAAACATGCTCCTAACGTTTGATGCCTACAAATAAAAATAATTAAACTAATTACACTAAATCTTACACTTTTGATCGAACCCGGCTGACATTCGCGTTAAACAATGTGTTCCATGAGTGCTGATCACTCATGATAACGCCCCGAATCGGCGAATAAAATTCAGTTTAACGCAGAGTTTAAACCCTCTCTTGCGCTAAGTAATGCTGAAAACCTAACTTCTAGGAATTTGATTCGTAGAAACAAATTACATCCAGGTTTTTTTTTACACGGTTTGGTTTTAGTCGTTTAAGACCTTCAGCGTCAATGAAACAATGAGTTAACTCCACGAAAAAATTCACAAAAAATCAAAGAAAATTCAGGGGGTATTTAAAAAGCTGTGAAAGTTCAGGTTAACCGGGAAATTAATGAATTCCAACCGTGTAAAAAAAAACCTGGGTGTATACTGAAATTGGTGCGTGGCAAAATAAGTTATACTATTAGCTAATTTAGTTAAACCCTGACTACCCCACATTATACTGGCCCGTTTGGAGTCATCCAGTGGCACTTGGTCTTAGCATTCGTTTTCTTTTTAAATTCTATAACAATTCACCACGCTTACCCCCATATTAGTAATATGTAGAACGAATGCTTGACTATTACTATACTAAGTATAGTAAAAGACCGGAAGTAATAATTGGGCCAGCCACCACCTTGTCCCATAGAAAATGTATGTAAATTAATAATAAAATTCAATTTGATTTTTAACTAGGAAGGAAAGGGCTAAAATGGTCGTTCACTGTATCATTTTGTAGCATTTTTTGCCTAGTTTTAGGATATCACATTGACGACTTGCGCAAATCTGCGCCCGGTCATTGGATTCGATGTTTAGCCGTTTCTATAACTAAGTTTTACTGAAAGGTTCTCATTTGACACCAGAACCTATTTTCCGTTAGAAGTGTTGTGAGCATGAGCATGAGCATGAGCATTATGACCGCACAATTCGTAGTTGCTACTCCGTGATTGACTGAACTTGCGAAATTGTACAGAGAACACAATGAATGGGGCTTGGGATTAGCTACCCATTCTCAATGTACACGTTTCGGGAGCTCAAATATTTAAAGTCAATAACGGCGCCGGCCACGTCCTTACGGTCATATAGGAATGGAAGGATTGTTAGTCCGACTCTCGTTGCTACTAGAGACCGAGTATACCTCTGCATCTCCACGATTGTCTTGGGATAGGATATCGTCTTAGTTACAGAGGATAATTTATCTGGATTCACTTTGGTAAGCGATGCGATCTATGGGATGGGAAATGACACTAATACGAGTTAAAAGTTAAAAAACATGCACGCCCGGTGGCATATGAAAGCTAAGGAGATTCGCGTTTTGGACGACCGCACGGAAGCGCAGCACTCTGTACTCACTTGTTCGATGGCTACAGCAAACTATTGAAGAACTCGCTTTTTCGACCGCGCGCGTCATGCTCATGAGCCACCGAACACAAGATAGATACTTTATTTCTTTCCCGACGACTAAAACACGCACTGCACTTACTTGTTCGATAGCTACTCTTATTACCGGCCGCGCCATGCAGAACAAATATTTCGGCCGATCGCGCGATCGTTCTGCAGTCCGAAACAAGAGAAACCTCGCACTGAACTGATTTTTATTACCGGCCGCGCAATGCAGAACAAATACTTCGGCCGATCGCGTCATCGTTCTGCAGTCCGAAACAAGAGAAATCACGCACTGAACTGATTTTTATTACCGGCCGCGCAATGCAGAACACATATTTCGGCCGATCGCGTCATCGTTCTGCAGTCCGAAACAAGAGAAATCTCGCACTGAACTGATTTTTATTACCGGCCGCGCAATGCAGAACAAATATTTCGGATCGCGCGATCGTTCTGCAGTCCGAAACAAGAGAAATCTCGCACTGAACTGATTTTTATTACCGGCCGCGCAATGCAGAACAAATATTTCGGATCGCGCGATCGTTCTGCAGTCCGAAACAAGAGAAATCACGCACTGAACTGATTTTTATTACCGGCCGGGCAATGCAGAACAAATACTTCGGCCGATCGCGTCATCGTTCTGCAGTCCGAAACAAGAGAAATCTCGCACTGAACTGATTTTTATTACCGGCCGCGCAATGCAGAACAAATATTATGGATCGCGCGATCGTTCTGCAGTCCGAAACAAGAGAAATCTCGCACTGAACTGATTTTTATTACCGGCCGCGCAATGCAGAACAAATACTTCGGCCGATCGCGTCATCGTTCTGCAGTCCGAAACAAGAGAAATCTCGCACTGAACTGATTTTTATTACCGGCCGCGCAATGCAGAACAAATATTTCGGATCGCGCGATCGTTCTGCAGTCCGAAACAAGAGAAATCACGCACTGAACTGATTTTTATTACCGGCCGCGCAATGCAGAACAAATACTTCGGCCGATCGCGTCATCGTTCTGCAGTCCGAAACAAGAGAAATCTCGCACTGAACTGATTTTTATTACCGGCCGCGCCATGCAGAACAAATATTTCGGCCGATCGCGCGATCGTTCTGCAGTCCGAAACAAGAGAAATCTCGCACTGAACTGATTTTATTACCGGCCGCGCAATGCAGAACAAATATTATGGATCGCGCGATCGTTCTGCAGTCCGAAACAAGAGAAATCACGCACTGAACTGATTTTTATTACCGGCTGCGCAATGCAGAACAAATACTTCGGCCGATCGCGTCATCGTTCTGCAGTCCGAAACAAGAGAAATCTCGCACTGAACTGATTTTATTACCGGCCGCGCAATGCAGAACAAATCTTTCGGATCGCGCGATCGTTCTGCAGTCCGAAACAAGAGCAATCACGCACTGAACTGAGGTTTCTTACCGGCCGCGCCACGCAGAACAAATACTTCGGCCGATCGCGTCATCGTTCTGCAGTCCGAAACAAGAGAAATCTCGCACTGAACTGATTTTTATTACCGGCCGCGCAATGCAGAACAAATATTTCGGATCGCGCGATCGTTCTGCAGTCCGAAACAAGAGAAATCACGCACTGAACTGATTTTTATTACCGGCTGCGCAATGCAGAACAAATACTTCGGCCGATCGCGTCATCGTTCTGCAGTCCGAAACAAGAGAAATCACGCACTGAACTGATTTTTATTACCGGCCGCGCAATGCAGAACAAATATTTCGGATCGCGCGATCGTTCTGCAGTCCGAAACAAGAGAAATCACGCACTGAACTGATTTTTATTACCGGCCGCGCAATGCAGAACAAATATTATGGATCGCGCGATCGTTCTGCAGTCCGAAACAAGAGAAATCACGCACTGAACTGATTTTTATTACCGGCCGCGCAATGCAGAACAAATACTTCGGCCGATCGCGTCATCGTTCTGCAGTCCGAAACAAGAGAAATCACGCACTGAACTGATTTTTATTACCGGCCGCGCAATGCAGAACAAATATTTCGGCCGATCGCGTCATCGTTCTGCAGTCCGAAACAAGAGAAATCTCGCACTGAACTGATTTTTATTACCGGCCGCGCAATGCAGAACAAATATTATGGATCGCGCGATCGTTCTGCAGTCCGAAACAAGAGAAATCACGCACTGAACTGATTTTTATTACCGGCCGCGCAATGCAGAACAAATACTTCGGCCGATCGCGTCATCGTTCTTCAGTCCGAAACAAGAGAAATCTCGCACTGAACTGATTTTTATTACCGGCCGCGCCATGCAGAACAAATATTTCGGCCGATCGCGCGATCGTTCTGCAGTCCGAAACAAGAGAAATCTCGCACTGAACTGATTTTTATTACCGGCCGCGCAATGCAGAACAAATATTATGGATCGCGCGATCGTTCTGCAGTCCGAAACAAGAGAAATCACGCACTGAACTGATTTTTATTACCGGCTGCGCAATGCAGAACAAATACTTCGGCCGATCGCGTCATCGTTCTGCAGTCCGAAACAAGAGAAATCTCGCACTGAACTGATTTTTATTACCGGCCGCGCAATGCAGAACAAATATTTCGGATCGCGCGATCGTTCTGCAGTCCGAAACAAGAGAAATCACGCACTGAACTGATTTTTATTACCGGCCGCGCAATGCAGAACAAATACTTCGGCCGATCGCGTCATCGTTCTTCAGTCCGAAACAAGAGAAATCACGCACTGAACTCCCTATTTTCCGTTAGAAGTGTTGTGGTATACAAACTCAAATACAATTCGACTCAGCTCGAGTAGTTGAATCGGTCTGATCGTGTGTTTTTGGCACATACCCGTGTTTGTAAATGTATATTTGTGTATGTGTGGGTGCACTAAAAGGTATGTAGGGAAAAATAGCCTGTTTTCGAGCAGTAATGTTAAACCGATCTCGATACAATCACTTTTATTAGAATGTGAACAACAAGTAAGGCCACCAATACTTCAATAAGGTGAATGTAAACAGGTTCTGCGTGATGTGCCTGAATAAGTTGTTCATAGGAATATACAAATAAGCATTTATTCTATAAAACGTGCTAAAAATATTAGTTTGTACAACGAGTTGCAAAAAGATGATTTTTTCAGCACGAGTTGTATGTTTATCCAACGAGGCTTGCCGTGTCCTGGAATCCAATATAGATTGACTTGGTTGCGACAAGACAGTTTTCAGCCCCTAATGCATTCCAAAACTTGTTTTGAAGTGCATGTTGCCGACTTTAGAGCATTCAAAACTGCTTGGCTGTCGGACATTATGCATATATGTGAGTATCTGTAATTTCTACGCAAACATATTACAGAACACTCTAGAATGAATTTCCGCCTGAATTTCCGCTGGGAATAGGGATGGCTTCCCATGGGAATCGATATGTCTATCTCAGGGCCAGTAACTCCTGCTCCCACTTGGTTGTTCAGTTTTGAACCGCCTGTATAAAACGTAATTGATCCTGAGCGAAGTTTCGGTCCTCCATTTAACCATGTATTGCGCCCAGGATCAATTACTTTGAACAGTCGATTGAAATTGTAATTTTGGTCTATCAAGTGTTCATTGTTTAGTACTAGGGAGTTTATACTGAAGTTTTTTAGAATGCTAAGATGACCCTTAAGGTCACCCCCTTAGAGGTTTTTGGATCTTCTGTTCCTTAAAGCACTCTTTTCAGCTTTTAATTGTACAATTTGATGCAGAGGAAGCTTGTACAGTAAAGCATTTAGTGCACTTGATGGTGTACTGCTCATTGCACCTGTAATTAAGATGGTCGCTAATCGTTGAAGTTTTTTGAGCTTCATCTGAGCATTTGGCTTACAAAACCTAATAACTTTAGAAGTACTCAATGAACATTAAGCTGCGAGGCAACAATGTTTCAGTGAGGGATGTAATGCCAATAAGAAGAAGACCTGGAGGAATTTCTGAAAGTATTGCTAAAAGACCTCCTGAAAGAAAATTCGGAAGAGTTTCAAAAAAAAATCTTAGGTAGTATTTTCAAAGGAATTTCTGAGGGTATTTTTAGAGTTGCTTGCGAAGGATTTTCGAAGAAATTCTTTGAGAATTTTGTAATGAGTCACTGGACGAATTTCCGATGAATTATTTAGAAAAACTTATGATAGAATTTCTGAAGGAATTTTTGAAGGTATGCTGGATGACTAACCGAATCAATTCCTGGGTATTTTTTTTACGAAAAAATGTCTGGAGGATTTAACGAACGAACTTTTAGGTAAATTCATAAAATATCACCTGGATCAAAAATTTTGAGGCAAGGTAAATAAAAATTCCCAAGGAATTCTTGAGAATATCCGATGACATATGATGTTGCAAGGACTGCAATCCCGATATTTTAGATTTTTTGGGCTTAAAGTTTTAATTTCTTCCGAAATATCTGCAGAAATTACTCCAGAAAATTTAGTTGAAAATTTTTTTCCGGAAAATTTATAAAAAATGAGATAGGAAATCCTAAAGAAATTTTCGGAGAAGTTACTGACAGAAATCCCATAGGATTTCCAGTAGGAATTTTGAATGAAATTTCTAAAGAAATTTCCGAAGGAATTTCGTCATGAAATAACCAAAAGAAGAAGAAAGAGTTTCTTAATGATTTTCTAAAGAGATTCCCAAATGAATGATTAAAATATTATCCAGAAGGAATCTGCGAAGGTCTAAAAGATTTTTTTTGGAAAAATTGCTAGAGAAATCCGGACGAATGGCCGAAATACTTCCTTGATGAAGTTGCTTCCGGGAAATTTTGAGGAAATTCAAGGAATGTCTTCTCAATTTTTCCGAAGGGCTTTCTTGAGAAACTTTTGGAAGAGAAACTTTTGCTAGAGCAATTCCAGCAGTATTTCCAAAGAAAATTTTGTAGGATTTCTTCTAAAAAAAATCCGGAAGTATTTTTAATTAAATTTCCGTTGGTATTCCTGAAGAAATTCCGAAGGATATTCTAAAAGTATTTCTGGAGAAATTCTTAAAAGAATTTGTGAATTTCTTATAATTCTTTCTTTGAATTTTCAAAAGAATATCTGGAAGAATATCCAAAGGAATTTATGAATATATCTTCTAAGTAATTTCTTGAGAATTTTCTGAAGAAATGCCTGGAAAAAAATCTTGGAGAAATGTCCAAAGAAATTCTTGCAGAAATTTAGGAATTTCGGAAATTCCCTCCGAATTTATTTAGGAAATTCCGTTCGGAAATTCCTTCACAAATTCTTAAATACCTTTGGAAATTCCTTCCGAAATACCTAAGGAAAATTTCTGAAGGAATTCCTTCAGGAACACCTACGGATATTGTTTTAGGAATATCTTTGGAAAATCCATTTTCTTCAGATATTCCTTCGAAAACTTATCTGAGCAATCCCTTGAGAATTCTTCTAAGAATTCTTTTAGAAATTTCTTCGGATATTCCATTAGAAATTTCTTAAGGAATTCGTTTGTAAAATCCTTTCGATATTTTTCTGGGAGAAAACCTTGCGAGAATTCATATAAAAATACCTAATAATTTAGGCGAATACAATTTAATTTCAGGGAAAATATTCAATCTGGTGGGTCAGTAATTAGAAAAATTTAAGGGAACTCTTTTTTTTCTCAGTACAACTTTGGCGTATATAAATACATTTCATGGAACATATTGGGTTTGGTAGGGCACGCGTCCCAGCTTAACTCCGCCAGTGCTAGTTAGTTTTGAATAAACGAATTATTCTAAGTACATTTCAAATTTAAAGAATAATTTCACAAATAATGAGAAAATTTTAACAAATAATAGTATTCAGACTAATTCTAAACAATAGTGATTTACGGTCATTTTTATCATCAGAAAGGAGGAATCGTGAGAAGTGAGGAAAAGTGAAGAGTGAGGAATACTAAGAAATGAAGGAAAGTGAAGAAAAGTAAAAGAAAAGTGAAGAAAAGTGAAAAAAAGATAAATGAGAAAAAGGGAAAAAAAGAAGTATTAAGAAATGTGGGAAATAAGAGGGAGGATGAATCATATCCTTCATTGCTTTATCCTCGGCATACGTCTACTTCTGAAACAGGAATAACATCCAGCATTGCGGATTTTCCGGACAAACGCATTATTTTTTTTTTTAAGAATACACCTTAATCATTCCCTTTTTCATGAGTAGACTTCTTCTTCTTCTTCATTGGCTCTACATTCAAACATGAACTTGGCCTGCTTTTCAATTTAGTATTCCATTGGCATTTCCTCAGTTATTAATTGAAAGCTTTTCTACGCCCACCTTTGCATGATTATGTATCTTGTGTAGCAAGTATAATGGATACACTATACCCAGGGAGTCGAGAATGTTTCCAACCCGAAAACATCCTAGACCGGACCGAGAATCGAACTCGCCATCTCTGGATTGGCACGCAATGCTACTGGAGACCCCTTCCTGAGTTAACTATGACCCCAATAAAGGGCTAACAATTATCTTTGCCTCAAACCGGCGAATTCATGCTTTCTATGAAATAAATACGTCTGCATGATTCGGAATTGTGGCTGTTGTTATATCCCCCATTCTGTTTTAATTTCGGCACCACTCTAAGTCAAAATCAGTCAAACCTCCAAGAGTCGATGTTCTATGACTCTATATCGACTTATGGAAGCCAATTATACCACATTAAAACTTATTTTACTGTTACTGTGATGGACTCTTCAAACAGCTTTACAAAGATTTTCTATTCCTCATCTCTATATTTCCATGAGTCGATGGTCCCTTCAAGATCGACTCATAGAGGTGAGTACACCAAAATTACACCAAATGCCAAATGAACGTGATGTCAAACAGCCTTTATGGCAAATGAACCGATCTCGGCTTGAAAGCAAATTCTAAGAGTTTAAGTAATACTGGAGAATGCTTGAGTGAATATTTTCGGATTAGTTCAAATGTCAAACAAATTTCAAATTTATATATTTCCAATCACTTTCATTTTGTATATATTATTTAAGAAAAATTGAAGATTGTTTTGGTAGAGAAGAAATTGAAGTGTTTTTAAACCATATGATATTTAATATATAAAATAATGCTTTTATAAACTTGAAGACAATCAAGCATCCAACACAAGCGAACAAATCGCTTTAATGGTTTCTTGTTTGCCTAGTGGTATAATCCCGGCTAATCTAAAAATAAATGGATAGACACTTTTAATCTGTTCATTTTATGAAATTTTGATGATCATGCGAAAAAATCACATGAGACTGATATGAGAAATGGACGAAAAATATAGCCAACATATATATTTTTTATTAATTCATAATAAACATCCATAAGTTATCTAATTCTAAAAATCATTATCTTATGCTTTATACCCTTTATCTATATTGCTGTCATACGCATATTTGCCTCATGTTGGCTGTCTCATGTTGGCTATATGCGTATAACGACAGTATACCTAATAGCTAAACTAAACTAAACATCAAATATTTTATTTGTTAGTATGAGACACTGAAGACGGTCTTACTGTTGAGGTCAAAACAAGTGGCGGAATTAAATGGGATAGTAGTAGCTCGTCTCCTGAAAAGTGTAGATATTCCACTAAAAAGCTTTTAATAATTTTCTTATGAAAACTGCTGTTAATTTGAACAATTTAAACTAGAGTGTAATTTTTCGACTAGTGGGTTGAAAATATTCAAACGTAGTATATAACAATTTCAACATATTTGTAGTTCACTGCTAAAATTTCAGCTTATTCGGTCATCGGGGAACAAAGTTACAGCTAGTCAAAGTTGACCATTTTGTATGAAAATCGCCCTCCGCTGCTAGTATTCGAAACACAGGTGTACGTACCCTCCCCACTTTTCTCCACTCCTAAAAACATGCCAGACCTAACAAATTATCCAGCAAAGTTTATTAGACCCAAAGTTATGTAAATAAATCAAAAAAGGATCATTTAGGAACCTGTTGGAGGTTTTTGCCAACTTTTGTATGGAGTGGAATCACTGTGCGCTCTGGCCGGGATACGAGCAACCTTAGGGAAGATTGGGTAACCAACCCCGGTGGGAACTATCACACTTAAATCATTTCACAGATTTCGAAGAATTTTGCTTCAATTCACCGAAATCTCAACAGCAGAATTGTTCGGTAATTATTTCACCAAATTTTCTGCAATTGTCCTTTGTTCAATTGTCAAAACTACTGAAAATCTGTGAAATTATTCGCCGAACAGTTCTGCTGTTGAGATTTCGGTGAAATTTCACAGAAATCTGTGATTTATTTTAAGTGTGTGGTTGTATGCTGACATGGAAGGGGGGATTTGCTCCTCTCCGGAGGTGCAAATCTGATCGAGCGTCTGTTCTCCATGTTAGGAGCGGCTCACAACAGCGTCTGTTCCTCATCGTTCGAGTGCCAGCGAGGGACTCTAAACTAAACTGTGCACATCATGTTGCATCGTGTCAGCATCGAGAAAGCAGCCCCTTCAACGCGATGTAGGTAGCGCATCCCTGGTAAGGTAGCCTACCGAAGATTCTACAGTTACCAAGTAAGGCAAAAGTAGAGCAAACGGATTGATTCAACGGCAACAGACCCGACAACGATTGGAAAGTCAGATCTTGAAACGTGAGAACTTTGAATGAACCCGCACGTGTTGGGCTCCAGGCTCGTGAGCTGCAGAAGGTCGGCGTGAGTGTGGCAGCAATCCAAGAAATACGATGGCCCAGAACTGGATAACGTGAATTCCAAGCGGTGGATCCCATAGCAAACACGTCATTTAAGTACCACATCTACTATAGCGGCTGTGACAGACCAGAACGAGGAGTTGGCTTCATGGTGATCGGAAAGCAGATGAAGCGTGTTATCCGGTGGAAGGCGATAAGCGACCGCATTTGCGTGTTGAGAATGAAGAGCAAATTCTTCAACTATAGCCTGATCAGCATCTATGCCCCAACGATAAGCCTGATGACGGAAAAGATGAGTTCTATGAGAGCCTTAATAAGGCGTACGGAAAGTGTGAAGATTGTCATCGGGGATGTATTGCTGTTCCAGAGAAAACTTTCCTCTTTACGGTTCATATTTGAAACTACCGCAGCTGTCACTTCATACTTTTTCTCTGCTGTTTGGCATGGCATTCTACGATGACAACGCCAATTATCAGATTTTTGTTTCAGTGTATTGAAGATTTCCAGGCTTGCGGTAACATTTGCTGCTGCTAGAGCGATGGCAATCAGCAGTGCCTACTTTGCACGTAAGAATATCCGCAAACACACCTGGCAACATCCGAGTGGAGACACTTGCTCACAGATAGACCACGTGCTGATCGACGGACGACATTTCTCGGATGTTATAGATGTAAAGGTCCTTCAGAGGTCCGAACATTAACTCGGATCACTACCTTGTAGTTGCAAAAATTCGGGCGCGACTTTCCAGCGTCACGAAACAACAGAACGATGTGTTTCAAAATCCAACGCTTGTCAGTTGAAGGAGTTGTTGAACAGTACCACCAGAAACTGGACGAGCGGATAGGAGATGTCACCGGATCTGGCGACGTCAACAGATTGTGGGAAAATATCCACGAAGCGGTGACTACAACAGCGCAGGAAGTGTTAGGCACTGCAGAGCGACGCCAACAAAATTGTTGGTTTGATGAGGAGTGCCAGCGAGTGACGAGAATTTTTTTGTTAGGAGTCGAATGCTAGTGGCTCGTACCCGTTCCAATAGAGAGCGTACAGTGTAGCAAGGGCAGAAGAGAAACGAATCCACCGTAGAAAAAAAGGCAACACGAAGAGAGTGTGATAGCTGCAGCGCAGGAGAACATGGATAGAAACGATATGCGGAGGTTTTACGCAATTGTCAATGGCGCGCAGCATAAGACTGCGCCAGTGCCCGCCATGTGCAATGACCGAGAGGGAAATTTGCTGACACACAAGACTATGGTGGCAGCCAGGTGGAAGGAGCACTTCGAAGTTTTGTTGAACGGTGAAAATGAAGGTGTATTAAGGAGCAGGATAGACATAGTCGGCGACGGTCAAGTCTTAAGGGTTGTGTACAAGACACGACCGCCCGACGTAAACTACGTAAAACGTAGTTGCAAATTTTAATTTGTCAGGTTAAATTGCACTCTCTACTTTATTCAACTATTAAAATTTCAGAAATCAAGGATAATTACCGTCAAATCGCCGAAGACGCGCCCATGGTGAACAATTTTTTGCTGCGATCAATTTTCTATTGTTAATCTTTTCAATGATGATTTAAAAATCATTAACAGTACAGAACCTAGCTAGAAAACCACCGCTCCACCATCGTTGACAGCCGCCAACGCTATCGCTGCGGCAGCCGTTGCCGCTGGGATCGCTAACCGACGCCATGGTCAGCTCTCCACCCGACGATCACCTTCGATGCTGGCTACCGATGGAGCGTCGTGTCCGCTCTCCGGGAATGAATGAAACACGAGTCTTTTTATGCATAGAGAAATGAAGCAATGGGCCAAAAGGGCCGTAACTTACATCGAATTGATGTCCGTATTGGGGATGCACGAACGGGATTAGTTCTAATTTTTTACTGGGTTTGGTAAGAATCCAAATTTTTAATAAAATTTGCAAATTTATGAATAGTTTCTGAGTCGTTTAATATATAGGGTATTTTGGACAACTGAATATATTTTGGAGCTAATCACTAAAATCCATCAAAGATAAAGGCGTTATTAACGTTTAAAAACCTACACAGTTAGCTGTCAAAGCCCATACTATAAACATCTCTCTTGTAGTAGCGCGCTTTGTTATTCATTTATATTCTATTCCTTGGCCCCGTTATTGGTCATCCTGGGGAAATCTTCCCGCGGTAAGCCCGCGACCGTCATTGGTGAGGATGCTGGGCCGGTGGGAAAAGTTAATATTGTTATTCGCAAGAATTATGAGAAAAACAAATTGCGCATAACCTCATCACCACAACAAATCGACACAATGTTAGGAAACTCGTTAGTGGTTCCTGAAGACTCACATCGTACCCGAACTAACTCCGGAAATATCGACCTGGGGTTGATACAATCGCAACCCGTGCCACCTACATGCAACCCATCATCTTCTACCCACCAACCGGTGTTTAATGTACCGACCAGTAACTCGTTTCAATCGTTGTCTGAGTCTTTGGACAACATGGACACAGCTGCAAACGATGATGTGTCATCCGTTCGTGGCACCATAAATCACAGTGCTAGTTCTAGGAAAATACGTTGCCCACCGATATTCGTTTACGATAAAACGGTTACAGAGCTGAATCAACTGTTGGTCGCAGCAAACATTAGTCAAGAAGATTACCTTCTCCGAATTGGTAGCACACAAATCACCATCAAAACGAAACCCCACTTTGTGGCAGCTGTGGAACAGTTACGCTCCAGCAACGTACAATTTTACACCCACGGAATGAGTGACGAACTACCCGACAAATTCGTTCTTTCTGGTCTCCCGAGATATGACATCGAAGAACTAATTGCCGAACTGCGGGTTAACAACATTGTCCCATCTGACGTCAAGCTGCTCTCTGCGTCGAGTACTGGCGATATCGCTGCCTACTTGCTACAACTTCCAAAAGGGTCTGTAAAGCTCCAAACGCTCCAGAAAACGAAATCATTATTCAATGTGATCGTGTACTGGCGTTTTTACACTCGGAAGAAGATCGACGCTGTACAGTGCTTCAGATGTCAAAAATATGGACATGGTATGCGAAACTGCAACCTGCAAGCGAAATGTGTCAAGTGTGGAGAGCTCCACCTAACGAAAGAATGCCAAATCCCTGCAAAAGCAGACGATGAATCAGTGACGAAAGACAAAATTAAATGTGCAAACTGTAGTCAAAATCACACCGCCAACTTCAAAGGGTGTCCAACTCGCTTGCTGTATCTGAAGAAGCTTGAGGAGGGGAAAAATCGAACCACTGTGGGCCGAAAAACCAGAATTGTACAATCCCAAAATGATAGGTTGCCGCCCCAGCAACACAATGTGCTACAATTGCCTAGTGAAACCGTTTCACGTATCCACTCCTACGCAAGTGTGACTGCTAATAGTCAACCCACGGTAACAGGGAAGAAACATGTGGAGCATGATCTTTTCTCTGTGGAGGAGTTTGTGATGCTCGCACGTGAGCTCTTTACAAGGCTGTCAAATTGCCAAACGAAAGCAGCACAATTTTCAGTTCTCTCCGAACTCGCACTGAAACACATCTACAATGTCTAATCATAATACCATCAAAGTCCTGAATTGGAACAGTCGTTCCCTGAATAACAAAATTACAGAATTTTTCCATTTCGTTGAATCTCACGATATCGACGTTGCAGTAGTAACCGAAACTTGGTTACGTAGTAGAAACTCCATGTACCACCCAAGCTACACGGCAATTCGCATGGATCGCCTAAGCACGAATGCAGACCGTGGTGGAGGAGTAGCTATCCTTATTAAAAGAGAACTCTCCTACAGTCAACTGGATCTCTCGACTACGACTATTGAGGCCATAGGAATCACAATCAACACCGCTGTGTCGTCACTGAACATTGTGGCAGCCTACTATCCCGGATCGAATAAAATGCAGCACCTACACCAGTTTAGGCGCGACATACGAATGTTAACATCTTGAGATGTGCCGTTCTTCATTGCTGGAGATTTTAACGCTCGGCACACGATGTGGAATTGTGCCAGTGCAAATAAAGCTGGTAGAATTCTCTTCCAGTAGCACATGTCATCGGATTTCTATGTCAACTATCCAGAGTCTTCAACACGTCACCCATCAGGGAGAGGAACAAAACTAGATCTCACCCTGTCAAACAATCTAATCCAAATGTCAGTCCCGATTCTTCATACTGAACTATCGTCGGATCATCTTTCAGTTACCTTCAACATAACCATCGACACTCCAATGGTGCCTCCAGGTCGCAGTTATCGGTGCTACAACCTAGCAAATTGGAGTATTTTCTCCAGGACGATCAACGAGAATATCGACGACCTGAATTCTCTACTTATCAACAACCTAGATACCCACGACAAAATAGACGAAGCCATCAATCTGTTTGAAAATATCATCCTACGTGCCGAAGACGCAAGCGTACCGGAAATAACAATCATTCCTCGGAAAACTGTTCTTCTCAAATCAATAAAGCTGCTGATCCGTCTGAGAAACGAATGACGGCGTCAGTACTTACGCACTCGAGACCCGATGCTAGAGTTAGAGATAATTGTGTCTCAGCTCAACAACACTATTCGTACTAAATGCGCGGAGCATCGATTCAAGAATTTTGGTGACATGCTGCGAACGTTGGACAACGGTTGCCAAAAATTCTGGAAGCTGAGCAAAAATCTCCGCAATAACGTGAAGCACAGCCCTCCCTTGAAAGTTGATGGCAGCCTGCTAGTAACACCTGCACAGAAAGCTGAAGCATTAGCTGCTACCTTCGCCGCAGCACACAACAATCCACTGAATGGTGATTCCGCGACGACAGCAGAAGTGAATGGAACAATTGCAAGAATATCTGACAGCGACAGCGTTATTGAACCTAATGTGTTTGTTAGACCAAAAGAAGTGAAATCCATAATCAGTGCCATTAAAACAAAAAAGCTCCCGGTCTCGATAGAACCAGGAACGTACTAGTAAAACACCTTCCTAGAAAAGGACTTATTCTATCAACAAAGATCCTTAACGCGTGTCTCAAGCTATGCTACTTTCCAGTGAAATGGAAACATGCATCGGTTATTGCGATTCCAAAAGCAAACAAAGACATCACTTCACCTGGAAACTATCGCCCAATCAGCTTATTGAGTGGTCCCAGCAAAAATCTTGGAAAGGGTGGTCTTATCCAGATTGAACCGTCATTTGAAACCGATGTTATTGTTCCACACGAACAATTCGGATTCAGAAAAGGACACTCCACTGCTCATCAACTAGTCCGAATCAAAAGAAATCCAACAAAAATCTTTCTGCTGGTAGGTCAACCGGAATGGTGCTTTTGGATGTGGAGAAAGCCTACGATTCAGTCTGGCAGCAGGCAGTTGTGTACAAACTGCATCAATCTAATTGTCCACTATATATCGTAAAAATAGTCCATTCGTTCTTGTCCTCCAGAACATTCGCAGTTGCGGTCAGTGGCTCACTATCTACTACACACCGGATTCCATTCGGTGTTCCACAAGGTTCCGTCTTGAGTCCTACCTTGTACAATATATTCACAGCTGATGTTTTAAAAGTAGACGGAGTAGTGTATGCATTTTTCGCAGATGACACAGCATACCTTGCTTCGGATAAAGATCCCGAAATAATCGTGACCAAACTACAGAATGCACAAAACTGCCTTGAGGAGTTTCAACGCAAGTGGAGGATTAAGATCAATGCCACCAAAACCCAAACTGTGTCTTTTTTTTACCAAAAAAAAGAGCATCGTGGAATCTTCCGAGTACCACCGTATCTACAAATGGCCTATCATCACCCTGGACGAATGAAGCTAATTACCTAGGAATTATATACGATTCCAAACTCACCTTCAGCAAACACATTGATTATGCTACCAAAAACTGGATAAAGCAACTCGCTCTCTGTTCTCGCTCATCAATCGTCGTTCCAAGCTGAGCTCAAAAACAAAATACTTATTTTCAAATGTATACTTCGACCCATTATGGTTTATGGCTCACCTGTATGGGGTGATTGTGCAAAGTCCCATCGGAAACGCCTTCAGGTGAAACAAAATAAGTTGTTAAAAATGATATACAACTTTGACCCATTCTACCCAACTGAAGAACTACACCGTGTCACTGGAATAGTGACTATCGAAGAGTTCATCAACAAAACAGCACGGAGTTTTTGGAACTCCTGTCAGATATCAGCAAATCCTCTCATCGAATCCCTCCATGCTCAGACACTGTGATATTAGATTAAGTTAACCATCAGATCTAGGGTTTTTTTAGAAAACTTTTTCCCTAATTTGTCCAATTACAATCGTAAATTTAAATGCTCATAACAGAAATTGTATTATACGCAGCTTGAAAGGTGAACCAAATCTCTGCAGTTGTATCTCTAATAGGGTGTCCCAAAAAAAAATCGATGTTCGAAAAGTCATGGTGCTCAACCCTGAAATGAAAGATATACCTGTCTGGATAATTTTTGTAGAACAACCCAGATCGATTTTTGAAAAATGAGCTTTTTTAGGTGAAAAATCAAATATTGGGTCCTTTCACATTTTTTCTTCAGGGTCATCAATTCGTTTTATAATATTTTATTTTTTTGTGGATGTTTGCCCATATTATCCAGGAATTAGTTTTTGGGATTATGCGTTTTTACAGTCTGCAGAATATTTTAAACATCGAAAAAACACATTTTTGACTAATTTTCGAAGTTACTTCATCCTTACACAAAAATATTTTTACTAGTACAGAAAAACTTACATACTACAAAGAGCTATTTATAAGGAGTATTTTCATAAATAAATATCCAAGAAATGTTGTTCTGGGGCTGAGATATTGCAGTTTTAGTAAATAGTCAAAAGTGTTCAAATTCGGTACTTTTTCTCTACATGTTATAATTTCATCAAAATTGCACCAATATTTTAATTTAAATTAAAAAAAAATCAAAAGCAAATAAATGGGAATATTTTATAGGTAACATAGCTTTTCTTTCCAATGGAGTTGGTTACCTGAATCACAGTATTTGGTCGGAGTAAGTAAATGGAGCCAGTAATAAAATGATATCACACCTATCAGTTAATATGTAGCCATATACAAGTAATCAGGTTTACCATGATATCTTTATTAGTTTTGATTCAATCATAGGATGCTTTTCACGGCATTCAAAAAACAAGGCAGGCTCAGCACGTATGTAAACATTCAGTTTGAACGTAAACATGTGTCGTCACTACTATCTTCGCACAAGCTGAACTGAGACGATTCTTTACGATCTCAGCAGACTTACTTTTGTACTCTAAAGTGTGGCGATAAAATATGCGTCACCCTTGAACTGTCATTTTTCCGTTTTTACTTTACGTTTATTCCGTTTTTTTAAATATCTCAAGTGAACTCATGGAAAAGCTGTCGAACTGATACGACGAAAAAATTGTTTGACTGTCATATGACATATCAAAAGCATCACGGTATACAGACAACAAGGTAGGCTCGTAAAAAAAGTGACACGTCAAGAGTGACGCATATTTTAATGCCACATGTTAGAGTACAAAAGTAAGCATGTTGAGACCGTAAAGCATCGTCTCAGTTCAGCTTGTGCGAAGATAGTAGTGACGACACATGTTTACGTTCAAACTGAATGTTTACATACGTGCTGAGCCTGCCTTGTTTTTTGAATGCCGTGAAAAGCATCCTATGATTGAATCAAAACTAATAAAGAGATCATGGTAAACCTGATTACTTGTATATGGCTACATATTAACTGATGGGTGTGATATCATTTTATTACTGGCTCCATTTACTTACTCCGACCAAATCCTGTGATTCAGGTAACCAACTCCATTGGAAAGAAAAGCTATGTTACCTAGAAAATATTCCCATTTATTTGCTTTTTAATTGTTTTAATTTAAATTAAAATATTGGTGCAATTTTGATGAAATTATAACATGTAGAGAAAAAGTACCGAATTTGAACACTTTTTGACTATTTACTAAAACTGCAATATCTCAGCCCCAGAACAACATTTCTTGGATATTTATTTATGAAAATACTCCTTATAAATAGCTCTTTGTAGTATGTAAGTTTTTCTGCACTAGTAAAAATTATTTTTTGTGTAAGGATGAAGTAACTTCGAAAATTAGTCAAAAAAATGTGTTATTTTCGATATTCAAAATGTTCTGCAGACCGTAAAAACGGAAAATACCAAAAACTAATTCATGGAGAATACGGGCAAAGATCCACAGAAAAATAAAAAATATAAAACGAATGGGTGACCCTGAGAAAAATTGTGAAAGGACCCAATATTTGATTTTTCACCTAAAAGCTCATTTTTCAAAAATCGATCTGGCGCGACCTCTAAACGATTTTTTAGAAATTCGGTTTGTTCTACAAAAATTATCCAGACAGGTATATCTTTCATTTCAGGGTTGAGCACCATGACTTTTCGAACATCGATTTTTTTTGGGACACCCTAATCTCTAAGTGTCCGTATCAGTGTTTTGATAACATTCAATAAACCATTCAATAAAATAAAAAAAACCTACATGAAAATTTCATTTTACATCCTGTATCTGAGCCTTCCCTTATGGAACGTACACACGGTCAAGCAGTTTGACCAACATCGCGTCCACCTCTCGTTTATTCAAACTTCCATCAAGTTTTATAGCCTATTCAGATTGGGCTATTTATGACTTTGTTAAGTGAGAGGGTATCCAATTATTACGAGGTGTTCAGACTGCAGCAAGATAATATATCTTGACGTTTCCATGTTTCCTCAATGTAAATAAATACTAAGGTATGGAAATCCATATATTGTGTGCGTGCCTTTTGTGTATGGCGAAAAATCTTTCACTACTACATTCGAACGAGCTCCCATGAGAAGCCGTGCAAATATGTACGTCACCATTTGCTGTTTACATTTTTCATCATCCACTAATACACTTGCATTTGGTCTTCTTCCTCACCTTCTATTTATTCTCATTGATGTTTCCTCATTTGCACGCTAATACAGGGTTGAATTCAAGGAGAGTTTTAAAATTTAATTTTCGAAATCAAGCATTAGTGTGACGACAATCGAACATTTTTTTCTGAACAAAGGTTCTACGAAAAAAAATATAAAAAAAAATATGAAAAGGGATTTTCGAAGAATATTTGAAGCTCTCATTAAGGATAATGAGCGAAGCTACATTCATTAGTTGGGTGCGCCGTTCTTCGGGGAATCAGACTATTCCTCAATTTATTTTTAAGTTTAAAAAGTATTTTGATTCTGTACTATGATCGAACGGAGATTTGATAGAAAAATTTAGATACTTTTGGGAATTCTCACAAATAAATAAAAAAAAGGACGATTGGACCAATTTTCAAGAAATATTATCGAACTAAAATGTATTTCCACCAGTATCTCCATGTATGAAGGGCAACTCAGCAATTTAATTTTTTTTTCAAAAATGGAAACTGAACCATTGCGTTCTACTCGACAATCAATGATACAGCTTCTAACAAAATCGAATCGTGTGAATGTGATATAATTTATCTACGTGAAAAATGTTGAAATCCAAAGTATATTAAGCCATTCAAGGAGCAGAATTGAAACAATTTATGAAATCATGTTTATTCATCAAATATATTCGTTTTACAACCATTCCTACGTTTTAAATTATCTTCCGCATTGGCCCTTGAACTTTGAAAATTTATTCGATTTGTTCTATTAAATCTAGGTTTAAGTTAAATACTTCATGTTAATTCTAGAGAGCATCTGTTTTTTAAACAATTCATGTTGAATAAGTGGAGAATAAATAATTATCATCATTATTATTCATCATATGAAATGCTTTCCACAAAACCATCACAATCCGAGTTATTCTTCAGCGCTCAGAAGATTTACATCTAATGTCGTTTTCGTTTTTGCGGTGTAGCTGCACCGGGTGTACACTTTCTGCACTGAAATTGTTCGTTTTTGGTTTTCGCTCTACACTCAAACCCCACTTTTTCGTGCACCGTACGGAAAGTGTAGCACGCATAAAATCGAGAGTGTAGCTTGTTCGAATGGTGGTGTTACCAATACAGCCGCATGCCACGTGCTTGTTGCTGTCAAATTCTGTTTTGTTTTGGCTTCGGTTTTGATGTACCGGGTGCGCGTTGGAGTTAGATTTTTTTTAATAAAGTGGGAATGGTAATTGCGCGTTTCAATTCTATTTATCTAATACAAAATAAATAAAAATGTACATAAATGTCATAAGAGAAGGATAATTAAAAACAGTGAAGGACATTTACTAATCGATTAGTTTATAAAAGTTAGGCGATGAATCAAGGTAAAAGAAATTGCTTACATTCAACCAGTTGTATTGTATACTAATTCATGTTCCTGCTATTAAATTTTATCTTTCGTTACCTTGACCATCGGTTTGAATATATGTATTATTAGTCATGAAATTATTCTAATAAACAAGTTTTTTTGTGGAACTTGAAAATAGTTCCAAAATTTTGAACCAACATCACAACTTGTTCTTCGAAGTATCTTTTGGAAAAATCAACTAGCTTGAGGTGAAGAATCATTCCATAAACTCTTTTGAATTCCAAGTTTTTGGTATTTGCAAAGGATTTTTACAACCTTTTCAGATTTTGAATATTCAGCTTTGATCTATTGAGATTTTGTTAATTTTTATTATCTTATAGAATCTAATGACTCAATAGCAATAATTACAGTCTTGCTTTGCTAGCTCACATTTTATTAAATGGGCCACCTTTTAGTTGAGCCTTTGCTGGTTAATCCATTGAATTGAAAACGTAGTTGAGCATATTTAGCATAATTGAACATAATTTGTGAATTGTAATGTTTGAGTCGCAGTACATATGTGCAAATGGCTGACAGGTCATCTCTTAGAAATAAAATTCAATAGATGAGGCGATGTGTTATAGCCTATTCAGATTCGTGTACAAGTGGAATTGAAAATTGAATGTATGTGGATGGGCATCAAGTTACTCTTTATCATATTTATTATAATAAAAGGCGTAATTTTAAACGGCTATTAGCTCAATCAGCATATCACGAATGTACATGTATAATCGGTGTTGAACTTAGTCTGTAGATTAAAAAAACACCTTAATAAAGATTAAAAAAAATGTACGTGTATAACAAGATTAGTTTAGAATCGAGCTTAGAATGTATAAACTGATTCGAGCTTTTTTAATTCGTTTAATAAATATCTTTGCAAAGCAATATTTTATAAAACTGGAAAACTTTGGAAACCGATTTCATTTATAACACATTCTACTTTCCACTTTAATTTGTGAGTGCTAAGAAAAATATATGTCTCTTACGAACCGAAGTTCGCCACATTGTTATATAATAGCAAATTAAAGATTAGTACAAACAAACATTTCCCTAAGAATCCAACATTCTTCTCAAAAACCTGAAATGGCCCAAGAATTCCCAATGAAAACCCAAAAATCAATCTACTTGTAGTTTTGTATTGTGATTAATTGGAATATGCTTTTGTATATTTTAATACTACCATCAGAAACAAAGAAGCTCTTAATGAATCATTGGCCGTGAAATTTTGCAATATTTGATTCGTTTTGAAATATCATGCATCGTTTTCATGATTTGTCAGACAGTGAGTACTGTGTTCAGCTTTAGATAATCGATGCAATTAAACAGAAAGTAAAAGTAAAATGTCTATAAGAATGACACTATTCATACAATTTCAATTTAATCCCAACAAGAAAGATTGGAATAACATACATATTTCATAGCAGGCAGCAAGAACAAAAACAAATATGACAGAAGCATGGAAGATGACCGATGTCACACATACTTTCGCAATCTTATTGGGACTGCACTGAAAATGTTCGTTTATGTGGTGCAAAATTATGCACTTTCCGGTGTAGCTACACCACAAAAACGAAAACGACATAACATGCATTCGACCCTGGCGCGACAGAAAGAGCATGATTGTCAACTACGAAACGAAATGAAAACAGAGAGAATTTTCTCTCTGGCAAAGAGAGCGTGACGCTTGTCAGTTTTGTTTTGTTGAATTTCTCCCTGCATCGTAATAATTGTTCGTAATAAATTCTTTATGACTCTTTTTAGCGGGTATCTTTTGACAGCGCAAAATGTATGGAATATTACGTAAATAATGACATCATAAAGCGTATTTACCCTGAAACGCCAATTATTATGTCATTAATGGCGTAATCTGAATAGGCTATTACAAACAGCGGCACGAACAATCAATTTATTCGACCAACAATATTTATCACACATGAACGACCGAAGCACCAACCATCAAAAAATATATAGGGGTTTGTGCAACTTCACTACAAATGCTCAAACATGTTCGGCGCACCTTGACTCCCCCCCCCCCTTGACAACTCAAACCAAAATCAAACCGTTTTAATTTTTTCCAACCGAGCCGCCAACTGTCAAATGGTTGTTCGAACAACTTCACACACGTGAAGTGGAGGCGGAGTCAATGTTCGTCAAACTGCTTGACTGGTGTGTACGTTGCATTAGACGTTCTTCTTCTTCTTCTTCTTATTGGCATTACATCCCCACTCTGGGACAGAGCCGCCTCGCAGCTTAGTGTTCATTAAGCACTTCCACAGTTATTAACTGCGAGGTTTCTAAGCCAGGTTACCATTTTTGCATTTGTTTATCATGAGGCTAGCCCGATGATACTTTTATGCCCAGGGAAGTCGAGACAATTTCCAATCCGAAAATTGCCTAGACCGGTACCGGGAATCAAACCCAGCCACCCTCAGCATGATCTTGCTTAGTAGCCGCGCGTCTTACCGCACTGCTAAGGGCCGATGCCCACGTAGCGTTTTTTCAACGCCACGTGTACGCAGCGTTGAAAAAACGCAGGTGTGCATCGGTGCGGCGACGCTGCGTTACCGCTTTTTCCCGATGCACACATGCGTCCTTTTAACGCCGTGTGCACGCAGCGTTGAAAAGACGCTACGTGTGCATCGGGCCTAAGGGCCGATGCCCACGTAGCGGTTTTTCAACGCCACGTGCACGCAGCGTTAAAATAACGCTGGTGTGCATCGGCGTGGTGACGCTGCGTTACCGCTTTTTCCCAGTGCACACCTGCGTCTTTTTGACGCCACGTGCACTCTGCGTTGAAATAACGCTACGTGGGCATCGATCCTAAGGGCCGATGTCCACGTAGCGGTTTTTCAAGCTGCGTTGACGCAGCGTTACTCGGCGTTGAATCAGGCTATGAATGCACACGACAAGCGGTAATTTGCCGCAAAACTTCTAACGTCAAACCAATCTGTCACGCCAAATGTCATCCGCCTGCCAGCTGTTGTCAGTTTGTCATTTTCCATTCTGTTCCAATATGAATCGAGTTATCGATTCACATAAAGACATCAAACGTGAAATATGTAAAGAATTACAAATTTAAAAGTTTGATTTTGATTTGTATGAAGCTCATTGCCCCGAACAAGAATCAATGAGTAATACTATTAAGAACATGTCATTAGCTTTTACATACCTATATGATGACAGACTAGAGCAAGTAACTCAGTATTATCCCAAAATAAAAAGTTCCATTGATACTATCTAGTAGAGAGTAGAAAAATCAATTCACTGTCGATTCAAAAGTCACCCATTATCTACTTCTAAAATGAAAAGTTCGAACTTCCGAAATTAATTGTAGAGCTGTAAAATTGAAATCATGCCACACAATCCGAAAACACGTTTTCAATACAGAGAGGCATAAATTTGGCATTGCTTTGCTTTATCCCAATGTATTTTCTACAATTATAATAAATAATTATTGTTATAATTTCATAATGTTCTTTATTCTTTATTTCCAACTTAAATTTATTACTTCATTGGGTTAGATTAATCTTGAATAATTGTGGATCCAGACATTTAATTGTTCTTATCTTGAATCCATCATATGTTGTCTATGGGGTACGATTCTTTAATCATTTAATATATCGGCTAGATAGGGACGAATCATTATTTTGTTCTGGAATAAAATTCAATAAACATTTTGGTCAGATACTGCAGCCGATTTTCACTCCACTGTAACACGGACCGACCGCAATAGCGTTGCCCCACAACACTAGAAGAGTCGCACAGATCCCGGAGTCTTACTGTGGCTCGCCACCATCTCATCATGTGGTCCCGTTTCTTTTTGCAATCGCAATCCACATTGTTTGACGACATCCTTCCGTCAACATTCCTAAAACATGTTTATCTATCAGCAATAGAAAAGCTAACATATAGGAATCTCGGTATCGAACTTACATTTATTATTCTTCCCATGGAACTGGTATCGCCTGCCTTGGTGTAGGGTCCCGCGGAATACACTTTGTTGGTTGAATTTCGTCTGCTCCGTCATTCAGTCCAAAACTGTCACATCGCTGTCTGTTCGGAAATCAATTTATTCTGATAAAGTTGGTACAATCAACGTCACTATCGCACACATATTTCGGTTGACTTTAACACTATTCGCCAGCCTGGGATGTTTGCTTGTCACTTCTTTCCAAAGGTGTGCTGATCACGGCTGGTATTAACATAGGAGCGAAAGAAACATTTGCTGCTCCGAACTATTACTAGCACTATTATTTAAAAAAGTTAGATTTGAAACGTTTTGTTATTTGCAAACTAATTTGCGAGAACAAAATTAACTGATTTCCAATTTGTTTGTTTTGATTTCGCTCTGACACATTCTTTTTGCAGATTTTCCCATTAGAAATCTTGTTGGGAAGAAAATAATAGAGAAATGTCAAAAACTACTCGCGTGCACGCTGCGTTCCTGTGGGGAAAAGCGGTGACTTTGCGGTAACTTTCGCCGCAAATGAGACGCGAGTCGACGCCGCGTTAACGCAAGTGCGTGTGCATGATTCTATGTGATGTTGGGTACTTCCTGCCGCAAATGCGTGGACGCCGCGTGCACGCAAGTTCAAAACCGCTACGTGGACATCGGCCCTAAGGAGGGCTACATTAGACGTAGGTACTGCAAAATACAAAGCGTGCCGACGACATCCAAATCGTTGCAAACGCCACTTTACACGGACAAACTCAATTTACCCATTAATGGGTACTTTTATATGCTATTAATTTCTAATAATTTTTCTCATGAATGAGTTATGCCGCAGAAATTCAAAAAATAGGTAAACTCTCGCGTAACATTTGAAAAGGGCCTACAGCCAAAACGTAAACACTGAGAAAATGCCGTTCGAAAAAAATGCATCACAATTTCTATTCCTATTTCCCAGGTTTATGATATTTTAAGCAGCAAAAACTCCTAAAAGCACATAATCAGCACTATCTATCCATCCATAACCTTAATTGCATCGAAAACATGCAAAAATGTGTCGAAATCGTTAAAATAAAAGTTTAAGTCTATTTTAATTTTTTTCTCCGGGATAGGTCTTCTTGATAAGTCATTCTGCATTTGCTTGTCATTCATAGACCCTTTGTTTATGGCATTTTTCGAAAGTAAACACGGGATAAGGCTTTTCGGGAGGGGAAATTTTCTCTCTCCGAGGTCGGGCCGATGAAGGTTCGGAAAAAAATCTCGTTATCGGCCCGAAGTTGGAGAAGCCTTATCCCAGACAGAAAAAAACGAGTAGCTTGGCCGTTTTTTAGGGTGGACCTACACATATTTTGAAAATAACACGTTGTAGGCCCAATTAAAAATTAGTTTTTTCTAAGTAATTTAATTGAAGATGTGGAACATTTTTATACTATTAGTAGCTATTAGAGGATGCTATCGAAGGGTGTTAAAATTGAATTTGTTTACTTCTCATTGTAGGCCCTAATCAATTGTTAAGCGAGAACTTTTCTGCAGAGAGAAAAACATAGCACATAAAAGGACCCAGTAATGGATGGACGTCAGCCGATGCTCGGACAGGAACTGACGCTTTGATTCCGCTACCAACGCCAAACAATGATGCTTTGTTCTATGAAGAAAGTTCGTTTAAAATCAACTTTCTCAATCACTAATAGCATATAAATAATTGAACTCAGAACAGCGCTAGAAAAATTTCCTGCTGCTAGCGATTGCACTTTGAGAAAAAAATATTTCAACTTCACCTTCTTTCCGAATATAATATGGTCCTGAAAAGAGCCGACTTATGTGCCTCTCTAACAGCAACCACTGGGCCACGCGACCGCCATCCGATGCTTCGGCGCTACGGACACCGTCGATTGCCAGATTCGCCGACGATACTGACTGGTATACGGTCGTAAATTATGTGCTGTTGCGCACGCGAAACACGAGTATTTGTATACACACGGAAAATGAAGCCGTTGGTAAAAAAAAAACTGTACCTTACATGAATCTGATGTCCGTGTTGGGGATGCATGAACGGGATGGATTAATTCTGAATTTTTTACCGAGTTGCAAAGAAATAACATTTTCAATAGTTTAACGTTGATAATCAATAGTATCGATGGAATTGGAAAATTGCTGGAGAGTTTCCGAATCGATTGATAAGAAAATCTCGAATTTCGTGACGGTCTCGAATTTGGAAATTTCCGTTTTACACCTTGTATCCGAGTCATCCCCTTAGAAGTAGTTTACGCCAAAAATAAAGATTAAGCATCCATCTTACCCCATTTCCCCTTACACATTTGTTGTTCGCAAAAGGCAAAACCCCGATGAAAATTGTAAATTTGAATTCTAAATTTGGCTTATAAAGAGTTGAACAGGTCTAATGCATAATCTATAGATGTATACACTGTAAACCTGACAATACTCTTTAAAGAATAAAAATCACCCATTTTTTGGCGGTATATGGAAATGTCAAAATAATGGGTAAATATTTTTTCTGCATAATGAGTATTTTATGCCCAATTTCATGTTCCTTGTTTATACCCTTTAATGGGTGAAAAACGAATTGTGAACAAAACGAATGGTGCATTGTCGCTTTTTTGTGGTTTGGTAAATAAATATCAACCTAAAATAATAAAATATGTATACTCGCGTTAACCAGTCGTGGATGGTTCGGAATCAGGAACTGTTCCATCGCGTGGGTGCTTTACTGTTGGCCAGGATTCCGAGGGAACTTTCATAGAGATTGTGAGTTTTATGCTAGAAACCTGGAACGCTTCAACTTTAATTTGATTTTTTCCTTTCCGAACAGAATACCGAAGGAATCGAATAACGGTGAATATTTGATGTTTTTTAAGCCAATTGGACTCTCCCGACAACACACATGGAAGTTGGACTTTCTGAAAATGATTACGGAGTTCAATCGTGATTACGATGTAAGTTCCCTATAATCCGCCCAACCTTCATTAAATAAATAATTTTCTCACCCGCAGGACATTACCAGCAAGAATAGCGTATTGGCGAAGGACGTACTGGATTGATCTTCCTATGTCAGTAAGGATCGAATCGTGCTCGGGTGGAATTGTTATTTCCGGTGCACAGTCTACGTCTGCAGGATTTCAGCTACTTATCCAAATTCCTCACGGCAAATAGAACCGTTGTTCCGGCGAGTGGGAAAACATACAGTCAGATACGGATAGCACATATTCGGAAATCCGTCAATACGCAGACTCGTTCCAAAGGCAGCCACCGTAGACTTTTTATTTTGCCCCGGCGAACAAAAAACATTTTTGAATTTCTCTTTTTAAATCGCTTGTATTGCAATCATGATATTTGGATGTTTAAATAAAGATTTATTTCAAGATTTCCTTGTAGTGGTTCCACTTTTCCGATTTGCGATAAATATCACTAAAATTAATAAATGTCTTTTCAAAAATAATCAAGAGTAAAAAATACTCATTTTCCTGAAAATATTTTTTTGATAGTGGGTAAAAAGTACCCCTGAATTTGACGTACAGGCCTTTTACTCATTAATGAGTAAACGCTGTTTACTCTTTTAAGGGTGAAATCAGGAGTGATTCAGTTTGATTCTAAATTTTCGACCACTATTCTAGTTTGCATCTGGAGCAAAATAGAACAAGCGCGCTAGTTTCCCCAGCAGTGTTCTATTCATGTTTTTCAAATTTTCAATTAATTGAAATCATTATGTTACTGCCAAGAAAGGCGCCGGAATTGCAAAGTGGATTGATCCGTAGATAAAATGACGCATCCATACACCAATACAATTGAAAAATATTTGAATCTCGTGATTCAATCGTGGTTCAAATCTGCAGAAAATAGAACGGAGCGTTATACCAGTTTTATTTTTTTGACAGTTGACTGGTATAAAAACTGAATCTAGAACAGCTGCTGGGAAATTCAATGTTTCAGATTCATATTCAAACTGACAGCCCCGAACGATTTGAATCACTGCTGATTTTACTCTAATGAGTTGAACTATTTAAGTTCATAATGGGTACTTTTTCACCCATTAAAGAGTAGTTTGTTGGCACAGTGTACAAAATAAATGGAAGATTCAATCAATATCAACAGGTTGTGAAATTGTGTGTGATATGACTAAGGGCAAAAAATGGAAACTAGCAAACATCTTATGCTGTTAGGGTAAGTAATGAAATCGTTTTTACTTCGAATAATATTTAGTTCCTGTTGCTAAAATTCGACTTATTTTAGCTACAACCTACAACCCAGCGATGAAGAGGCATCGCTGGAACGGATACAGGCTGCCGGTATATCGAATAGTGACTACCGCCATTTGGTGCACTGGTTGACATGTGCTATCAAACAATATACGCCAGGAATCGACGAAAGTGTGTCTTCGGTGGATGATTTGCACAGCTTCGCTATGGAGCTATCTTCGTTTCTGAAGGAATTAGGCTGCCCCTATCACAGATTACTGGACGGACCCGTCAGTGCCAGGTATCGTTCGGAGGCAGATTCCACACTGCTAGTAGATTTTCTGACAGGAGAATGTATGACCGGAGTAATTACTCAGCAGATCCGAAACGAAGAAAAGAAACACCAAATCAGTCTAAGTCAGGTATTGTGAGGTTGAATTTCGATTGGTATTATTTATGATAAAACATTGGGCGTAATTTTCCAGACACTTGATACACCGTCAAACACAATGAAGCAACTATTTCAAACGTTACTGCCTGACGTGCACTGCAACGGAACAGAAACCACTATTCCTAAAGCTTTTGATCAGATGGCTAAACAACTGGACTCCACAACCCATCCTATTCCCGAGTTGCTATTCCGACCATCGGCCAATCTAAGCAACGACCAATGGATGCAACTAAGTCAGTGCAACTCAGATTTGCAGGAGGAATACAACCTCCGCAGGAAGTTAATGATAACTCGTTTGGATGTAACAATGTGGGGCTTTCAGTGGAAGGCAAACACAAAGCTGGATGTGGGGCAAATTTGGCGACAAAAGAAACGCTACCTCAGTACGCTGGAAGCAAGTTTGAATCAAACAGATATTGCAGATTTGTTGGTAGCTGATCAAAATCTTCTAACGGTTGAGAAGATTGTTTCAACACGAATACAGGGCAGAAGGAAGAACGTATTCCAAGGAAATTTGATTGTAAGTATATGTAAAGAAAAGTGTGATTATAATTTCCCAATATACCCATTAATCAGATTACTGTTTTACATTGGGGTCATTTTTTACGCGGTTTGCTTTTGCTTATTTCTGGAGTTTTGATTTAATGAAACATTGAGTCAACCCCAACCACAAAAAAATCAAAGACAAATCCGGTGGCATTGACAAGTTATGGAAATTGAGGTGTACCAAGACAATGATAAAATTCATCCGCGTAAAAAGTGACCCCGGTATATGTATATCTTTTTAAATATTTCACTTTTATTCCGATTTAGTTGCCACATCGCGGAGGTGTCGTTAGCATCGATACGAAACCACACATGCCGTCATGGT